>NC_081564.1:54166300-54380148 GCF_022355385.1 Mustela nigripes | reverse complement strand
AAAAAAAAAAAAAAAAAAGCCTAAGCACTTGGAAATCTCAAAATTCCCAAGCCTACTTTCTACTACTTACCAATTCCAAAATTTAGGAAGTGGAAAGGCTTTCCACAAAGCTCTCCAGGTGATTCTGACAATCTTATAAAACTTTAGAAGGATTTCAGAGGGCTTGCAGCTGGGGAAGGTCAGTAAACAATTATAGTGACTTTTTAACTCCGGTCATTTTGGAGTGGTGGTTTTTCACCGTGGCCGCAGGCTGGAAAGCCCTACAGGTTATAGAACAGCTCCCTGGGGCTGCTGCTCTTGCACTGCACTCAGAGCCACAAGGCACTAGGCTTGTTAGAAATGCACAATCACAGGCCCCCAACCGGATCAGAAGAATCAGAATCTGCATTTTAACAACATTCCTAGGTAGTTTAAGAATGACAAACAGGCTGGAACTCAGTGGTTCTCTGTCCTTGGCAACAAGAGAGGCTGCTATTTTCTTCTTCTTCTTTTTTTTTTATTAAGATTTCATTTATTTGGGACACCTGGGTGGCTCAATTGGTTAAGAATCTGCCTACAGCTCCGGTCAGCATCCCAGGGTCTTGGGATTGAGTCCCGTATGGGGCTCCTTGCTCAGTAGGGAGTCTTTTTCTCCCTCTGCCTGCTGCTTTCCCTGCTTGTGCGTTCTTTCTCTCTCTCTGACAAATAAATAACTAAAACCTAAAAAAAAAAAAAAAATTCATTTATTTGAGAGAGCATGTGCACACATGCGTGCACGAGAATGAGAGCAAAAGCGAGAGTGAGGGAGAGCTTATGAGGGGTGGGGTGAGTAGGGACGGAGAGAGAGAGGGAGAAGCAGACTCCCTAGGGATCATGACTGGGAGAAAAGTAATTTGCATTAGGTTGGGAATTGAACATAAACTGTTGGTATGCCACTGGGAATATCCTTTAGCGTGCAGATGGGGCGTGGATGTGTGTGCACACTCATGCATACACCCTGTCAAACCCCATCTACTCTGGCCACCCAGGCTTAAAGTGATGGTGACTGTTGTTCGCGGCTTGCTTAGGACAAGTTTTCCAGTCTCTGATATACACAGGTAAAAGTAGGGAGAATTCTGATGCTGACTTACTCATCCGATCCCACTACAAAGGAGCTAGGTTGTTTCTCCAGAAAATTTGTCCAGATCTTCCTTCCCTAGATCCAGGTTCCCTGATTTCAGGAAAATTCCCAGCATGAATTGCCCATTGTAGAGCAATTCGGTAGAGCATGAGAACCACGTGCAGGCGGTATTTCTGATTCCTTTATACTGCAGGTCTGATGCACCAAATTGTGTTCCTTCACACAGTGGAGTATTAAACTTTGTTTGCAGGCTTATAGGAAAGTTATTAATGGAGAGTCATTCTTTCAGTTTTCCAATAAAGTTCTGGTGCCCTTCGCACTAAAAGATGAGCACACCTAGAAGCATTGTCTTTTTCCTATGCCAGCTCTCAAATGCAAAGTTGCACTCATTATTCTAAGTATCAAGTAGACTTTAGGTAAGAATGCTTTCAGGGGGCGCCTGGGTGGCTCAGTGGGTTAAGCCACTGCCTTCGGCTCAGGTCATGATCTCAGAGTCCTGGGATCAAGCCCCGCATCAGGCTCAGCAGGGAGCCTGCTTCCTCCTCTCTCTCTGCCTGCCTCTCTGCCTGCTTGTCCTCTCTCTCTGTCAAATAAATAAATAAAATCTTTAAAAAAAAAAAAAAAGAATGCTTTCAGGGAGCTTCCCCTGTGGGTCAGACTGCCGCGTGCGTAGCGTGTGAGGAGGTGGGGGAGAAGAACCTACCTCCTTGTGAGTTTCAGGAACAACTCCAGGTTCCTCTTTAAGCTCATTACCGTGCCAGCGCACTAACTTGCTTTTCTTAACCTTCCATACCAGAGGCTAACAACTTCATTTTATTCACTGAAGAAGTACTTATCAGCCCTTATTATGTCACAGGCCTCTTCTGGCTTCTAGAATTAGCGTGAACAAGACAGGTCCCTGAAGACACAGACTCACAGGTGGAAGAGGACTGTGGGATCTAGTGAACAAAGGCGTCAAGTATACAATAAGTCTAGCTTCTCTTCCAGAGAAAAATGGGCTCAGAGATCATAGACATGGATTCAGGTGTTTCTTCATTTGTACAACAGGAATAATAATATCCAACTTTCTTATCTTACAGGTGTTCTGGGGAACAACAAAAATCACATGGAGAACACTTAGTAAACTCTAAAGCACCATATGCATTTTAGGCATTGTTCTTATTTTTGAGAGAAAACAGGCATTAACATTTACTGTCATATTCAGATAAGACTATAATCTCCCAATTTTTTGTTCTACTCTGTCAGTGATAAAGATTTCTGCCCTTTCACACAAGCTTTCTTCTAAAATTTCAGGTTGGTTTTCCTCTTTTTTTTTTTCTCTTAAAGATTTTTATTTATTTACTTGACAGAGACAGAGAGATCACAAGTAGTCAGAGAGGCAGGCAGAGAGAGAGGAGGAAGCAGGCTCCCTGCTGAGCAGAGAGCCCGATGCGGGGCTCGATCCCAGGACCCCGAGATCATGACCCGAGCCCAAGGCAGAGGCTTTAACCCACTGAGCCACACCGGTGCCCCAGGTTGGTTTTCCTCTTACCAGGTGTGACGACGTTATAAATCCAGCGAGACTGTATCACAGCAATGAGTTTAGCTCACGGTCAGATCAAACACTTATCTCGAAATTCAGAGAATGTCAGCTCATGAGAAGAAAAGAATATTTCAGCGTGTCACTAACTTACCCTACACGTATTGCATGTACAAGCATTAACCTACAGAAGAAAATTGCCGTGTACGTACAGAACTGGGAATGGAAGCATATTTTCAAAAGAAATGAAATCCAGCCAATAATTTTAAAGATTCTACAATATATGGTGCTTCATGTTAGAGGGGACTAGACCAAAGATGAGAACCTGGCCAGGAAAGAGGTTGTAATTCCCATGGGGAAAGACCTGTTCAGATGGCCTAGCTAAAGATCAAGCTGAGACACTATGTCATCGAAACCCCATATCCTTTAAGCAGATTAAAAAACAAAGCAAAAAACCCCCCAGAAATCCCAAAACTACTGGAGCTGAAAATACAGAGATGCTATTGCAGGCTGGAAACTTTGGGAAGGTTCAAAGGAGGAGGTGGTAGGGCTCAAGCTGGTTCCTGAATTACAGCAGGATCAGGATGGTGGGGGTGGATACTCCAGGAAAAAGATGATCTAGTGACTGATAGCAGAGAGCAACTAATGAAGAAGGGGCAACCACATCTTCTACTAACTTGTTGGGGCTAGCAGAGTTTGCTTACTGGGTGTACCAGAAAGCGGGGTCTGTAACTTTGTAACCTTTCCTTATTGGCCATTATTTGACAATTCTCTGATTTTTCAATAATCAAATAGAGAGATGGAGAATTTGCTTCCCATCAAGTTTAACACTAAATTTCATTTTCAAAATACCGTGAGAGTTAATTCCATCTTGGTCTACAGCCAACCAGTCCAGTGGTGAGAATCAAAAGTGATCTTTGGAGCAATGAGCAGGTCTCAAACTGTGGCCTCTGATTCCATAGTTCCGGAGTTTGGTCAGGGGATCCCCGGTGTCCCCTGCTCCCTGGGTGATTTTGAAAAGCAAGGATGTTTGAGAACCACGGCTGTGGAGCAGGACTTAAAGAGATGAGAGAAAAGGAGAACAGGAAATTGATGCTCATTTGAGCTGTTGGAATTTATTTAAAAGATAGCACAAGAATCCTGGGAACAAGGATTGTGGTCAAGAAAGCCATGTGCAAATTGTCTAGTTGTTAAGATCTTCTCAAATAAATAATTTATTTTTATGCCCTCATGCAGGCTTTTGAGCATGACAAACCAGTGTTTAAAAAGCTCTTAGGGAAGAGAAATTCAGTTAAGTGGTATGCTTTGCTAGGGTCAAGAAATGCATTTTGATGTGATTACACTGAAGAGATTAGCCACATGGACCGAAAACTGAGTTGGGAAAGAAAATGTTAAGAAAATACAATTTTTGTATTTGATTTCCATTCATGAGCCATGAGATATATCTTTCAATATATGAATCGAAACAACATCCAAATAACTCACCAAATTATTTTATGCTTCCGAATTCAACACTCCTTTGCACCTACATTATATACCTTTATCACCAAGACCGCTCTCTGTGCTAAGGATCCTTGGAGAGAAGCATCATAGCTTACAAAGATGATACTTTAGTTTCACTTTAATTTCCTGGGTAAGATGCATGATGGAAGAGAGCTTCAGGAAAAGGTCTACAACATATTTTTGGCATAAAATCAAGTAGGGTATCAGGCCAGTCCTCAGAGGCCCTGACAGTACATCTATTGTCCATTAGGAAAAAAGTATTCAGTTTTCCTTAAATTGTGTTTGTAGACTGGCATCATTATTCAAAATGAGGTATAGTAATTGTTGGCTCAATAGCTGTCATACCGTAAATTAAATTGAGCTGAATTCAATTGAACAAGCATTTATTAAGCCTATTATTTTCCAAGGTTTTGTACCAACGATTATAAAAATAATAAGAGAAGGTAAATGAAAAGAAAGATCTGAACAATAACTAATTTCTCACTGCCAGTGTTTAACTTTGCTTGGAATGTATTTAATAGCTTCAGAAGCAAGAGGATCGTGTATCTTACCTTCCTTCTGGGTAGTCATTTTAGCCTTCACTAGACAGTTTGTATAGGTTTCTTCAATATGCCTTTAGTATTCCCTACATTCTAGTGCTCTAATTTGGGCTTTTACTGCCTTCTACATAGATTTTTTTTTTTTAAGATTTTATTTATTCATGAGAAACAGAGAGAGAAAAGGCGGAGGGTCGAGGGAGAAGCAGACTCCCTGTGGAGCAGGGATCCCAGCACCCTGGGATCATGACCCGAGCTAAAGGCAGATGCTTAACTGACTGAGCCACCCAGGTGCCCAATGGATGGTAGTGGTGGGATTTGAACCCACACCCCCAAAGAGACTGCAGCCTTAATCCAGTGCCTTAGACTAGTCGGCCATGCTACCTGCCAAGCCTATTCTACATAGATTTTTATAATAACCTTTCTTACTCATCTCTAGTTCCTGCTCTCTTCCATCTGTCCTAAGAAGTGGTGTAAGTCCCATACCATTCTCCATCACCTATTGAGTAAAACCCAATTTTCTAAGCTTGAAAACCAATGTTTGGACTCTAGTCTCCTTACCTTATTTATTTGTTTGTTTGTTTTTAAATATTTATTTATTTGAGAGAGAGAGAGAGATCATGCGAGTGAGTTGGGGGAGGGAAAGAGGGAGAGAATCTTCAAGCAGACTCCCTGCTGAGTGCAGAATGGACCTGGGGGTGGACTCGGTGCTGGAATTCACAACCCATGAGATCATGACGAGGGCAAAACCAAGAGTCGGAAACCTATGGAGCCACCCAGGGACCAGTCCAGTCCCCCAATCTCTGACCTCATCTGCTACTCACCTCCAGCTTTTTCCAAGAATCTTATGCCCCAGCCACATTGGGCTTCTTATTCCACAATACACATTTGGCTTTCTTTCACGATTTATTTTACTCTTTAGCAAATACACTCTTCAGTTAACTGTCTTTCAAGGGTATTACCCTCATGTATGCCCGAGGAAGCTCTGATACCTTCAAGTGGAATTATGCTCTCCCGTTTGTTGCTCCCAGACTTCATGTATGAGATCATTTACGACACTCTGCATTTCTCAGAGTTACTAAGGGTCGAATTGTTCCCTCCACTTGTTTTTTATAAGCTCTTGACTGAACTTCAGAGGAGAGGAGGGTCTCTGAAATGATGAACTAAATTTTATGGTTGCAATCATGTGTGTTTGGAGGGAAAGGATCTGTGACTTTCATCAAGATTCTCTCAAAGATTCATGAGAGAAAGAACCACAGCATGAAATTATAACTAACTTGAAGATGTGTACTATGTCCTGTTCATCTCTGTACTTCTCATAGCTACTTGCATATGCCTTGTTCAAACTGGGTGCTCACCAGTGCCTGGTGAATGGAGTAGGGTAGAGGGCCTACTGTTTGCCAGTCACGACATATGATTTCTAGAAGATTCGGAGAGCTCAGTGAGACTCACGGAGCATGGCTTCCCGCAGTACTTTCATTATTCCTTAAACACTATGACTTGAGCAGATGGCCAGAACCCTAGATGCCAGAGGCAGCATTTCAAGAAAAAGAGCAACCGTGGGGCTGTAACTGTTGAGAAACTGCTTTCCACTTTTCCTTTACAGCTCTTGCTTTCAGGGACGCTGCACCACGTGCCAATCTGGCCCTGATCAACACTGATGGACAAAGTACATGGGGTCCCTGAAGAACAGATAAGCAGCAGTCGTGGGGAAGTGTCCCTTTTTCCTGCACTCAGTCTGTACCATTTATGTATAATTAATTGTCTTTCTGCAATAAGAGTAAAAAAACGGGATAGACATGAAAATGCATTTCATTCACCCATTCAGAAAATAGTTACGACTCAGTTTCCTAGTACGTAGGAAAATTGTTTGGGAGATAGGTTAGTGTTTGGGTGAAGCAGTCTCTAGAGGGCTAATTGGCAGATTATTTGCAGTATCTTAAGTGAGGTTAAGAATATGAGAAGTGTATCTTCTGTAAGAAATAAAAATTAAAAGGCAGTAGAAAATACCGATGAGGAAATGTCTAACACAGAAAGCCAAGGTGCACAGGAGGCAATGTTTCAGACCCCTTTTCAAAATCTTGGCTCCGCCCCTTGCTCCAGCCCCTGAGGGAATGACCGGCAAGGAGTAGACTTCGACTGATATGCTCCACACAGCTGCCAGCAGAGAGCACTTGCCTCAGACTCTTGCTCCAAACCTCTGATGCCCCAGCACTAAGGCCAGGGACCCACCTCACACCTACACAAATGCAACCCAGACATATGGGGGTGGTAGGGAGGGAGGAGCAGCTAGATTAGGACTTCCTCCTTGTGGCCCCTGGGTGGAAAGTTCTGGAGCCTTTTGGGAGGTTCCTTAGAAGTTCCTGCACTGTCTGTTGGCTTTCCTCCCTTGTTCCACTTCCGCTCTGGAATGGCAAACAAGGGAGTTCCACAGAAGCCTTGTGTGGAGTCTGCTTCCTGGGAAACATGGGCTCAAGCACGGATTCTAACCAAGTCCCCATCTATCACTGGTTGAGCCCATTCAGAGTAACAAATGAGGAGAAAACGATGATTATGACCATGTTCAAAACAGATTGTAATTCTGTGTGGTCAAATTAACTCTTCCTCGACATATCCTTCTCCACAATATAATAGTATCACAGTCCTATATCAGCAATGTTGAATTTGGAAATTAAAATGTATACTTGATCTTACATTAGAGTTTATTATCTTTGAGAAACTAAGTTTCTCAAGGCTGACGCATTATTAGCTTTGTAGCAGGCTCGTGGTCCATGTGTTTGACAGACATCGCCGGACAGGCTCTCTTTTTACCATAGCATTTGGCTAATATTTAGAGGTTAGAAGTTGAGCTCTCAATTATATGATTTGATCTGGTGTTTATTCAGGAGAAGCCATTTAAGATCTCTTGTGCTATGTTCTCCTCATCTAGAATGAACAGAATTTTACAATTCCTGATAAAAAAAGGAGGTAAAACAGAAGTCCTAGCCGAACATCACGAATGATTAAAAACAGCTAAATAATTTGTTTCAATAGCTACAGATACATTGATGTCTTTAACTGCCATACTTATAAGTACTTTTTTTTTCTTCAGAAAGTGGCAGTTTGCTCAGGGGACTTGACAGGCTAGATATAAGCTGATATAGCAAAGTTTTAGAGTGTTTTCTACTATTTGATAGTCACAAAACCAGAAGCTTTATAGTAAATAGAACATACAACTAGATTGTAAACTTGAGGTTATTCTAATACTAAATTTGAACACTATGTAATATTATCACTTCCCTGCCGCCCCCGCATGGTCTGGAGTAATTCTTGGCATGCAGCAAACCTTGGTCCATATTCATTGAATAAAAAAATAAACGAGTGGCTGCTGGTAACGTGAACAAAATGTCAAGAAAGTCTCCTTGATTTAGTCCTCATGGGTCACAGGGGTGGTTCTGTGGGAGTGGCCATCTTCCCTTCCCCTTCCTCCTGACTGTCTTCCATTTCCTCTTAGTGTTTGCCAGAGCCCCATGACCCCAGGAGCCAGGCTGTAGGACAGCACCCTCTGGGTGTCCCTTCACTGCTCAGCTCAGCGGCTCTGTCCAGCAGGTTCCCAGAACACAGCTTGACAGACCACTAAGGGAAGGCCACTGAATCTTACTTGCTAGATGGCGCAGGGAAGCTTGAAAGGATGCCTCTGTACATGTCACTCTTAACTAGTGGGCGGGGGCTTTTAAACATGAGGTTCTTTCCTAAACTGTGAGTGTAAAAGTCTTCAGTGGTCCCAGCTCCGTGCCCTAATGCAGAAGCAGGAGGAAGGGAAGGAAGCTGATGGCTGTTCCCTCCAGACACCCAGAAATGACTACAGGCACTGGTTCAGTTCATAGGTTGCGCAGTGGCTGAAGACTGGGAAGATGGAGCTCCTAGCCGTCTCTAAAAATAAAAGCTCTCACAAGAAAACAAAGCTCTGAATCTTTAAGATCTTAAAAATAGAAGCAATGAAAGGGAAGAAGCAGCTCTAATTAAGCCTGTATCACAAGCACCAGAACCTTAACACTATAGATTTGTTCTACCAGAAGTTCGCTCTGATGAAGGGGAAGCAGTTTTGCCACAGGTCCAGACAGAGTTTTCTGCTGGTCCAGGAGGAGGTTTTCTGCTGCCACATTATAAGGCATCTTAAATGGGTTTATGTTCTGCTGCTACCACCAACTTCCCCACAGGGAGTTTTTAAGGAATGTTGGATTCTAGCGCAATGCCTTTCTCTTTATTCTAAACAAGTGTCTAGAATGATCCAACATCAGGAGTGAAAATATGTATCAAAATCACTTGGAGCACAGATAATTATGCTCCAAGCCTTTGCCATCTGCCACTTATTTCCCTAACTGAACATTCCTGCTCTTCCTTTTGACTCCTTGACAGGAAAGAGTCCTATCTCTCTCCTTCAGACACATCTCTTTTGGGGGGATCTGTTTCTGTCACCTGAGTATTTCCTTTAAACTTCATTTTTTCACCCAACGCTCTCTATGTCATTACCTGGAAAACAGAAAAGTCAATGATGCTGAGCAATGTGGTAGGCAGAGTTCTAAGATGCCCTTCACACCTGCCCAACCCTCAAGATTTCTGGTCTTCAGTGTTGATATACCTTCTCCACTGCTGAATCAAACACTTTAGTGTTTTAATTTAGGTCCTTCAGTAAAGGGATTTTACAGATGTAATTAAGGTATCAAGTCAGTTGACCTTAAGATAAGGAAATTTTCTGTGAACCTGACCTCACATAAGTCCTTTCATTTTTTTTTTTTTTTTTAAAGACTTTATTTGAGAAAGAGAGGGAGAGAGCAAGCACACAAGTGAGGTGAGCGGCAGAGGGAGAAGCAGACTCCCGGCTGAGCAGGGAGCCCGACTCGGGGCTTTATCCAGTGACTTGATCCCAGGACTCTGGGATCATGACTTTAGCTTAAGGCAGATGCTTAACTGACTGAGCCACCCAGGTGCCCCTGCATAACTCTTTTAAAAGTTTTCTCTGGCTGATCACAGAGGAGGAGGAAGTCAGAGAGACCCAGTGTGCCTGGTACGGAAGGAGAAGCAAACATCTAGAGGGCCATGTGGCAAGGAATGCAGGTAGCTTGTAGGAACTAGGAGTAGTCGCCAGCTGATTGTCAGTAAGGAATGGAGACCTTAACCCTTCAACCATAAGGAAATGAGTTCTGCCAATAGCCAGTTCACTCAGAAGAGAACCGTGAACCCCAGATGAGAACCACAGACACTGGGAGACCCTAGGCTGAGAATCCAGTCATGCTGTGTTTGGCTTCTGACCTACAGAAACTACAAGAGAGTAAATGTGTCTTGTTTTAAGTGGCTAAGTGTGTTATGTAATGATAGAAATGGATACAGGCAGCCCAAAATCCACATACTTAGAAATATGGCAAAGAAGAGGAATATGCTGGTAATCAACTTGAATAAAATTGAATGGGATATTAGTATTTATTTCAGAAAAAGCATACCTGGAGTGCCTGGATGGCTCACTCAGTTAAGCATCTGTCTTCTGCTCAGGTCATGATCCTGGGGTCTTGGGATCAAACCCCGAGTTGGGCTCCCTGCTCAGTGGGGAGTCTGCTTCTCCCTCTCTCTACCCCTCCTCCCTGCTCATGTTCATTCTCTCTTTCTCTCAAGATAAAGAAATAAAATTTCAAAAAGAAAAAAGAAAAAACAAAAAACAAACAAAAAACCCCCCCCCCCCCCCCCCCACATATTTAAAGGCTATTCCTGAAGGTATAATACTAATCACTTGGCTGGTGAAAAATGAATCTAGTGGATCCTATTCATTCACTCATAAAAGAATATTCCTTCTGGACCCACCACATATCTAACATTCACATGAGTTAATTTCACAGTGACAGAGAAGCCATTAGGTGAAGAGGTTCTGCATTTTCTTTTCTTCTAGAAATCCTGAATGAAGTTTAGAGTTATTAAGTCAAAGCATGTGTTCTAACTTTATAAGTGGATGAGGAATACTTATATTTCTTTTATTAGAGGGAAATGTTTGAGAAACTGAGATTTCAGATATAAATATATACCTTTCCTCCTCTTTTCCTTTTAAGCAAAATTTTAACTAAATTTTAGTTGATACGACTGACAGAAAATTCAGGCTGTGAGCAGAAGAACTAAAAGAAGGTGCCTCCTTACTTTTGCTCCTTTTATTAAACAGGAGAGATTTGAGATTTCTGATTTATTTCTCTTGTTCCCTTTTATTGTTCATGAACTTAAGGCTGCATTCCATTGACTCCAAAGTAATTTCTGGGAAAAGATCTGCTGACATTACAGGGTATCTGGATCATTAACCATGTCAGTGCTGACCGAGGAGATAATGTTCTGGCAGAAAATAGTTATTTGTTTAAAACAAAGCTGAGATGTTGTCATTGCACACATTCTTATAGATGGTGTATAGCTTATTTTTGTGTAAAGTTCTCAGGAAACCTCGAAGCTAAAGAAAATGCTATCGATTAGAAAGCAGAGTTAGGAATATTGTGTGTATTATCCCCTTTCTGTCCTATTCCTCCTAGAAAATAAAATTGACAACTTGGTGTCCCCTAATTTTTAGGGTCATCCATCCTTTTGTTCCATTAGGGAATGTGCTAGTCATGGCACGGGGAGGGAGGTTAGGCCAGAGTACAAAAATGAGCGGTAAGGGGAAGAAGCTGACTTGACAAATGAATCCCATGGAGAAAAGTTGAAGGAATCAAGTGTCTTTTGTCTGAAAAAAAGAAAAGATGGTGTCTCACAGTTTTTCTTTTATAACAGAGGTTGGTGAATGTCTTTTTCGTGTTTGGAGAGTGGGGCACTACCAGATTACATAGTAATATTATGTAGATATTACTCTGGCATATATATAATGAGAGAGAAAACAAATTTATACACTTTTCTGATGAAATTAAAATATAATAATGGAAGGAATTTTTTTTCAATACCTGTTTACCAATGAGAAGATTAGAATTTGCGGGGGAAGGACAGCATTTTGCTTAACTGGGACTGTAAGTAATGTTCCCTATTTTAAAATCGTTGCAAATAGTCATCTGTAAAAACTCCTATTTTACAGTCTATACAAAAGTAAGTGCTGAGCTGCATTCAGTGCACAGGCCACAGTTTTCTGGCCTCTTCTGTGGAGTGTTTTCGACCCTCAGAAGCAGTTACTCTCAGCATCCACTGGGAATTGCATTAGAGGGAAGGAACATGAATGCCAGTGATAGGAATCAGTACTCTGTACAGGAAACCATAAAGACAGTAGGCAAGGGCTGTGGGGACAGAAATACGGGGAATTAACTAACCCTTCTGATGTCTGAACTCAGATAAAAAAACAAATCTCTTAAAAGTCTATATACTCCATGCTATATCCAGATAATATTTTTTCTTTCTAGGTGATGACTTGACAAGTGCTAGTTTTTAATGTTTTCTCCCCTCTACTATATAGTTTTTAAGCTTAGTTTTGTTAATACCCAACATCAATCTTACCTGTAAATAAGGTCTGGACCTAAAAATAACCTGTTCTCTTAAGGTCCATCGATTTCTATGAAGTAAACGCTATGTAAGAATTTCAATAAAGCAATGCACTTACAAATACACTGCCTGGATTTTTTAAAAAATTTCTCTTATTGTAGAGTAAAACTCCAGTATAAGGTACCATATTTATGGTGTAAGTTTCACTGCAGACAAAAATGACCTTCCCCTAATACAGGGGTGTACGTTCAACATTGACTAATATTATGTCCCATAAACACCAGTGTCCTAGTTATCTGAAAAAGTAGGCTCTGCCTTTAAGATAAAACAGTCTCAGCTGTGTTAGCATTTTGCAAGCTCCCTGACATCACAACTGTTAGATTTGTTGTCAGGGAGGAAAACTCAGCAAACACATATCATACTTGCATTTAACACTTTTGCTCAAGGTAGAAACAATTTTAAAAAGCAACTTTATTTTAGCAGAGCATTGAAAACCTGCTTGTTAGTCTTCCTTTTTTTTTTTTAAGATTTTTTAAAAAATGTATTTGACAGACAGAGATCACAAGTAGGCAGAGAGGCAGGCAGAGAGAGAGGAGGAAGCAGGCTCCCTGCTGAGCAGAGAGCCCGACACGGGGCTCGATCCCAAGACCCCGGGATCATGACCCAAGCCGAAGGCAGAGTCTTTAACCCACTGAGCCACCTAGGCACCCGCTTGTTTCTCTTCCTTAAGCTTTACTTTTGTATAGTTTGTAGAGAATATAATATTTTCCTACACTTGATCTTAGCCAACAGGCTAAGAAGGGATTTTCCTCATCCTCAAATAGATGAAGTTTGTCGGGTGTAACACTTCTCTGTGTAATGTCCACTAATTCTCTAAGAATCATGCTAGATGCCTCCTTCTCTAGGAAACCCCTCTTACTGGCCCTCAGCCCACATAGGGCCCAGCCTCTTTGTTCTCCCACAACACCATGCCCCCATTCCTACCATTACACTTTCATACTGCGTTAGGAGCCTGTTTAAAATTCCATCCAGGCTAACCCAGTTAGACTTTGTGCAATTTTAAGGCAGAGATCGTATCTTATTCACCTCGCTCTACCCCAGGCACCTAAGCACAGTGCCGAACACACAGTAGGAGCTCGTTATAAGCTTTCTAATTTAAAAGGTGAGTGAATGGATGCACTGAGGGACAACTAGATGGGTATGAAAGTTCTAGTTTCCCCAGGGATAGACTGGCACGGTTTTCCAAGGAGGTCAGCGTGACTCCTTGCCTAGTCAGGGTGACCACCACATGATTCTGGATGTAGGATAAGGATCAAGAGCAGAGAAGAACAGGAAGAGGAAAAGGAGACCCCCAAGAATGAGAAGGGGCCATTCCCTGGGAGCAGGAGGAATGCGAGGTGGCCCAGGGTTGCTGGAGATAGAGCCTTTGAAATGCTCTCCCCTTCCCTCCCAGGCTTCCCTTTCTTTATTGTTTATTTACTTTTTGGATCATCCCAACTGTTTTGTAACATTTTTTTTTTTTTAAACAATTCCCTCTCTCTGCTGAAAGGCCCGGAGGAGGAAGCTCTGCTTGGCAAAGCTCTATGGGATGAGAACCCCCGTCCCTGCTCTTTCTCTTCCCCCTCATTCTCAGGGCCACTGAGTTGTGATGAGCAAAGACACAGGAGGATCCTGTCACTTTTTCATCGCTGAAGACATGGAGACCTTTCCTTTTGTTTAAATATAGGTGGTAGGGTTGAGGAGGGTAGAAAAGCCTTTCTTTGGTGGGAGCCTCTTCCTTGTCCTTTAATACCAGTGCTCGAAAGTCCTTTTATAGACTCCTCAGTGCCCAGGGCTGCAAGTACATTCACAGATTCCTTCCCGCATCTGTAGTGCTCTTCTCATAGTCTCCCCAACTTTTTTTTTTTTTGGTTGGATTTAGTTTTCTATAAGGAGTCAAACATGTCTTTGATTATCTGGCCAACCTGTGTTTACCCTCTTCTCCTGCCCCAAACTTCAGCCCCATTTCCAGCCACTGAAGCTGAGGAAGAAGCTCTATAAGAGCAAGTGAAGACTAGCTGCCTGCCCATCCCCCCCCCCCCAGTCAGAATTTGGGGAGCCTGGGGCAGGGTCCCAGGGAACGTCTGCTGGAGACTCTGGGAGGTAGAGGTGTGGACATGCCTGGTTTCCATACTGACCACGTCTAAGCCCTCTGCCACTCATGCAAAAACTATGTGTTCGTCCTCAGGAGAACATTCTGGTTCTCATTTTTCTAATCCATCCAATACTAATTAGAAAATGAGAATACTTATTCATTTTTACAGCAGTCAGTTTTCAAAAAGAAAAGAGTAAGTTCATAGACACGAACTATGAGGCAATTTTTTTCTCCAGAGAATGATGAGAGCAGTGAAGCAGCAGACGATGCTAACGGTTCACTGGGATTAGTGATCTAGTGGCTGCCGACATTTTAAAATTTGGGAACATGTCGAAGCAAGTCTCTTTGTTTCTTCGAGTATTATTGCCTCTTTTCTTGCTTTGGTCCGATGCAGGCTAATGTAGTTAAAACTCTGATACAAAGGGTAATTTTGTAGCCTCAGAAAGAAACTTCTGTGCTTTCGAGGGGCTTATCAATATTTTCTTATACTTGTAAGGCAAACACATGTATAAAAAAAAAACCTTAATATCTGGTGTTTTCTAACGTTCGTGGAAACTACTCTGATGGCACTGCATGGACAATACCAAAGCTAGAGAAGAGAAGAACAATATCCATCCAGATTTAAACCATCCCAAGGACAGGATTTCGCACACATCCAAAGGATCATCACTTGAGCAGTTAAGAGCAATGAAACCTTCAGAATCACTTACGGAGAGTCTCTCTAACCATTTGTGCATCCTGATACTCTACTGTTGTGTAAACATATTTTTATCAACACTTACAAGACACCAGTTTTAATAAACAAAGTAACAAACATAAACTATAGGATTCAGGAGGGTAATTAGTCCAAACAACTGGCATACTCACAGTTGCATTTCTTCTGAACAAACCGAAGCTTGCATGCTGTTCTGTAGGTGGAGAGTCGGATGCGATCCAGATCTTGAGCCCCTGGTGGGGGGGGAGAAACGTACACATATGGTCTGCCATGTGTGTGGAAAGCGATTTATAATATTTATAAAGAAAACGGCCATAGATAGTATAGCCCATTCACTTAACTTGATTTTTATCTTTATTAGACTACAAATATAACTTTCAGACTAGAAAAGGTCTGCCTCACATCCCTCAGGTTCTGGAGGAGGAGAGCGCACGGAGCCAGCACGCTGGTTGTCCACCGTGTTCGTGGGCGGAAAAACACGGCCTCAGCCCTGTGGTGTCTGCCACTTCCGAGAACAATCTGCTCAAGCTGTGACTTTAAACAGCAAGACGATAGCAGTGTCGTCAAACAACCATTTTAAACGCACTGTGATGGGTCACAGAATCTGGCTACGAGGGGCGCCTGGGTGGCTCAGATGGTTAAGCCTCTGCCTTCCGCTAGGGTCATGATCTCAGGGTCGTGGGATGGTCATGATCTTAGGGTCGTGGGATCGAGCCCCGCATCGGGCTCTCTGCTCAGCAGGGAGCCTGCTTCCCCCCCTCTCTCTACCTGCCTCTCTGCCTACTTGTGATTTCTCTCCTCTGTGTCAAATGAATAAATAAAATCTTAAGAAAAAAAAAATCTGGCTGCCAGGGGAGCACTCGCTGAATGTGGGGTATCTTTTCTATGTGATCTTAGGTCCACTGCTTTTATTTATTTATTTGCATTTATAGGATTATTTATTTATCTGAGGGAGAGAGAAAGAGGGGGGAGAGAGCACAAGTAGGGGGAGAGGCATAGGAAGAGGAAGAAGCAGAGTCTGGGCTGAGCGCAGTCTCGGGAGGGTGGTGGGAGGTGGGTGCTCGATCCCGGAATCCCAAGATCATGACCTGAGGCAGATGCTTAACTGACTGAGCAACCCTGGTGTCCACATCAGCTGCTCTTAGAACCCTCAGTTTTCTCATCTGGAAGTTGGGGATGATGATACCACCGCTTCTTACTTCACAGAATTAGGAGGCAAATGTGTGACTACGCCTAAGCACGGAGACCAGGGCTTGGCACAGAGCTGGCGCCGAGTACTCATCAGTATTGCAAGTGTGTATCCTGCAAACTTTCCTGTCACTCTCAGAGGAGACTCCTTTCTAAGAACAACCACTACTCTTTCTTATACTATGGCTTCCCACTCCTCTCTCTAAAGAGAGGAACACGTTCCCCATATTCTTGAAAAAAATTGCTCATTCTATACTTCTACTCAAGAACCCAGCATGGCTTCTGCTGCTCACCAAGTCTGAATGTTCTGCTGTGAATCCAAGCCCCTCTGTGTATACTTCCTATGCCACCAACCCAGTAATATTTCCTACGACTCTCCACCCAGAACCTCTGCCAGGCTGGGGGCTGGTGTCCTCACAGCACCCTGTGGACGGGCTGCTTACTACATCCACACCAGAGTTCCTGGCGATCCTCCTACCCTTTTCCGAATGAGCTGATCTCTAGACTGTGTCTAGAACATAGCAGACTTTCAACAAATGTCTGTTCTTCTCTGCTTCCAAATATTTGGCTTTCTTTAAGCCCATGTTTATGGTTCGTAAAGGATATAAAGGCACAGAGCTATATTTGACATGTGTTGAACTTTACCAGTAAAAGTGCTACATAAATGATTCAAAATAGAATAGTTAGGGTAGCAAGTAAATGAACTGGCCTAGAAATAATTATATTAGGAGGCCAATTAAGTGCTTTCCTAATGAAATTCAGGGGGAATTAGCAAATGTCCTGCATTGAGAGCATTTAGCATTCCCTTGAATCTAACTGATCTCTTTAGATTCGTTTAAAAATGATATCAATATTCCTATTACTTCCCAGTTTTATTAAGCAGATCATTAAACATTCATTCTTGTGAGAATGTGTTACTTGACAAACAGGCTCATTGACACTGGGTGCCTGAAGGATCAAAGAGCTAGGTAGGGCCCATCCTCCTCCAGTGCAGGAATTCTCCTAACCATGCCCTTAAGAGATGGACATGTGGACAATGGCCATATGGATTATTTTCAATGATAGGGATGGTTATAACTTAGTAAAAATAAATGAGCTTTAAACTCAGTAAGCCTTAATCTTTCATTTCCTAGTTGTGTAATCTTTGACAAGTTTTTTAAATTCTTTTTTTTTTAATTTTATTCATTTATTTGACAGACAGAAATCACAAGTAGGCAGAGAGGCAGGCAGAGAGAGAGGAGGAAGCAGGCTCCCCGCTGAGCAGAGAGCCGATGTGGTGTTTGATCTCAGAACCCTGGGATCATGACCTGAGCCTAAGGCAGAGTCTGTAACCCACTGAGCCACCCAGGCGCCCCAACCTTTGACAAGTTTTTACTCGCTACCTGATTTTTCCATGAATATGGTGATTACAGTATCAGCTTTACAAGCTGGTAAGGTCTGATGTTTGCACCTAGTGAGCACTTAATAGCAGGTGGGACTCCTTAAAAGGTTTTTTATACCACTTCTGAGTAACAATAAGTGATACTGATAGCGCTAAGTGATAGAGATTTCTTTTTTATATTTGAGCTTTAATTTGTGTCCTGATAAGTTCAATTTATTTGATCTAATTTCCTCTCTGGAGACACATCATTTTTCCTCCCTGTCACTTGATAATTTATTTCTCACACATTGGGAAGCAGCTATCACGACCATGACTAGCATCTTCATTACCATCTGAAGATTATGTAAAAACACCCCTCTCATCATGGAGTTTAAAGTTTAGCTGGGATCATAACTTCTTGACCTTTTAGATTGGACAGGTTCAATTCCACAGCCATTTCCAGGCCATTGTCTACCACAGATGGAGGCACACAATAGGGCTTCAATACATGCCCGTTGCTATTAGTATTCTCATTATCATCAGGCATGGCTTTGAGACCTTTATCCATTCTAGTCTTCTGGCTCTATGGGTGGCTTGTAGATCCTTGAAATGAGATATACAAAATTAACCCAAATGCCACAGTTATTGCTTTGTCTGTGCAGAACATATAGAAAGCAATCATTGCCACTTTTGATAAGACACTTACTAATACAACTAAAAAAAATTAAATGGCTCATTCTTCTGTCTCTTTTCATTAAAAAGTGGGTTTAAAAATCATATGTACTTACATCTTATCAGATCTTTTCTGTTTTCTATTTAAATGCTTATTTGGAGGCTAAAGATAGGACTTTGTATTTATCTGGTTAGTTTCTTTTAATTTTTAGCTCATGCTTGTAACCATTCTAAAATTTTTTATTTTGCCACTGGCATCTCCGAGGGACTTCCCAGTTTCGTGTCCTCTGTAAACCTGAGAGGCTCCTGTGGAACAGGAACTCTCTGGGGTATTGAATAACCAGAGACGAGAGACTATCTGAAATGCCTGAACGCTCAGTCTGCCTTTTCCCCTGGAGGAATATGTATTTTTATTGATGCTGAGCTTGGGTCAACAATCACTAGCTGAAAATAAGTCTTTAAAAGAAGACATTAGGGACACAGATTATTTGTGTAAATTCTGGAAGGATAACGATAAGCCCCAGGTGTGAAAGGGCTTCTGTCCCACACAATTAAATGTCTTAGTTCCAGCAAGACCGTATCCTCGGCATCTCCTTCTCATAGAGGCCCTAGGGGCAATTCAGCAAAGGTGTGACTCTCCTGCAGGTAGTCAGAGGGGCACAGAGATGATGCTTAGGGACAGGAGAATGAGAGGGTTCCCTGTCCTATCATGATGTGGACTTAATGGACCCTCTGTTTTGTTCAGGAGTCAGGAAGGGGTCTGAGGGTCTCTTGCTGTTTCCTATTTACATAAGTTCCTCCTGGCTGAGGTTGTAAACCTTAAGTATCAGACAGGATGTGGTGAGCAATGAAACTGAGCTTTGCAGACATTAGCTTTTCACACCACTTTGCACAGACAATGTAAGTGGCAACCGGATCCATATGGTTCTGGGACCCAAAAAAGCTGAGCTGAGATATGCTGCACCAGGCGCTTGCTCTGTTTATCCAACTTGTTTAAAACAAATTTATTTGTCTCTGCCCCAGTAAACCATAAACTTAATTCAGTTTTACATGTGTGGTCTCCTCTCAAAAAGTCTATAAGCTCCTAGTCTGCTGTGGCAGTAGTCGCATGTCTTCTGTGTCCAAGGCATTGGTTAAAACCAAGGACATGAACAGGTCCACAAATAGATTCTTCTAGTATCTACTAGAGGCTGTCCTGCAAGTTGACTGACCCATTGCTTATTCCTGCAGACATGGTCACATCACCACCTCTAAATCTACCTAATTACAGCGATTCAGCTCACGTTGCTCTAACACACCCACAACGTAAGAGACTTTGCCAGTATCTTGCTGAAATTAAGGTTCGTTTCTTTTTTTTTTTTAAAGATTTTATTTATTTATTTGACAGAGAGAGATTACAAGTAGGCAGAGAGGCAGGCAGAGATAGAGAGGAGGTAGCAGGCTCCCTGCTGAGCAGAGAGCCCGATGTGGGGCTCGATCCCAGGACCTGAGCTGAAGGCAGCGGCTTAACCCACTGAGCCACCCAGGTGCCCTTCAGGTTCGTTTTTATGCTATAGTATTTTCCTGAGCTAGCGGTCTAGTAGCCTTATTAAAAAGGGAAATTAGCTGACTTAATTCCTTTATAAAAAAGACAGAATTTGAATAAGTGAATGAAAAAGTCAGTAGAGCAATCCTTGTTCTTAGCATCTTGAAATATCTAGGATTAGCAGTATTTTTATTCCGTCATCTGGAAAAAAAAAATCCATCATATAAAACCTGCAAGTTCATACCCTAGACTCTCAAGACTCTATAATCTTCCTTTTTAATAAAAAAGAGGTATAGCAAAAAGATGAGTATAGTATTTCCCTATTTTTTCCTTTTTTACAATGTCCTCTTCATTATTTCTAAGAAAAGTAGATGGTATTTTTTTCTTTAAGTATTGTATCATTGGGATATAATTCTTTAAAACATTAGAGTCAACTCATTTAAATAATATGTTAGATTTTCTTCATAATGATAGAGAGGGGCTGGGAGCAAATCAGAGGGGAGATGAATAATATTTTCTAGACTTTTGTATACATTTGAAATTTTCATAATAAAAATGTAAAGCTAATTCACTTAAGGTAACTTGCTTCTCTCGTACCCTCTCCTTAAATCTCTCATACCCATGTCATACTTGGAAGAAAGTGATAAAGACAAAAGCAAAGATGGCATTAAGAAATTTCGATTGATCACAGGGGCACCCAAGGAGCTCAATCAGTGAAGTATCCCACTCTTAATTTTGGCTCAGATCATGATTTCAGGATTGTGAGATCAAGCCCTGTGTCTGGCCCCACACTGCCCCTCTCCCTTCTGTCTTCCTTTCTCTGAAAAAGAAAAAAAAAAAAGAAATTCTGATGGATCACACTGCTATATTCTACAAATCCCATTTTTCCTCTTTTATTTTTCCTTCCAAGATTTTTCTCCTCTCTCCCTGTCCTTCCTTTCCTCACTCTCTTACTCCCTCCCCCCACCTTCTTCCTTTCTTTTTCTCCATTTATCCATCTATCTTTTGATCCAACCAACCAACCTTACCTAATTTTGGGCTTTCATTTTTTTACTACATTCTGAATAATTTCACACAATTCATATGTATTTTGCCTTTCATGTTTTGAAAGTCAGCTCATCATAAAGCCATTGGTATGGTCATTCAGATAATTAAATATCTCATTAATTTTTCAAATTCACTCAATAAATATCTACTGAATAAAGAAGAAGCCTATGAACAATGTATCTGAAGTCTTCCATGCTTGCTGATTGACCGGATCTGTGTGTGTATCTGTGTGTGTGTGTGTGTGTGTGTGTGTATGCGTGTGTGTATATGTGAGAGAGACAGAGAAGGGAAGAGAGAAAGGAATTTGGGGTTCAAGGATAATACTCAAATTTCTACATTAGGACGCTCAGTGGGATGGGGAGGCCCTCACTGGGCTATGGTAAAATACAGAATAGGTTTGTAGGTGGGTGAATGAAGAGTTCAGTTTTGGGCTCACTGAGATTGAGGTGCTTGTGGGATATCCAAATGGAGATAATCAGCAGCAGTTGGATATACAGATATAGAACTCCTGACTATGGAGTACATTTCCAGAATTATTAACAAACATATAAAATGCAGCAATTTGTCTTTATTGCGCCAAGACTGGGAATATTTTTCCAAGAGGTGACTTTGCATATAATCAGGGGCCCTTAGTGGAATTAATGGTGAGCCCACCTCAAGCTGCTTCATTAGTAGAAACCTTGACAGTGAGGGAACAGGCTAGAAGGGACCCTGAGTTTATATACTGACTATTCTGGATAAGCTGGTTTATGAGAATGGCTCATGAATCTTGTGAGCCATAACAATAATGGTGAAGCCTTGACAAAAAGTGAAATTGTAAATGGAGGCAATCGAACAGAACTTTGGTAAAATCTGGCTTTTGGGTATCTGGAAGGTGCCAAGAGACATAAAAAGAGAAGTCAAGTGGTCAAAAAAAAAGCAGGAGAGTGGACTAGAGTGGTGCCATGAGAGAGTATTTCCAGAGCGGTGACCCATGGTATTAACATTTTAAAGAAGCTGAGAAGCAAGGGAAATGAAGAAGAAAGTGAAAAAAGTCCCTGTATCCACCATGGCCTACCAGGGGTGCGGTGGGCTCATGGGAGCGGTCTCATTCATGGCATTTTTCTGAGTTTTTGAAATCAATTTTCCTAAAAGTCATAGTATTACAAAATCATACTCTAGGTTTCATTCCAGATACCCATGTACTGACTGTAGTCAACTTTCTGAAGAACTATCTGCATTTGAACAATTCAAGTGTTGGTTGAACACTTTGCCTCTCTCTGATTTTCTATCCCTCCTGTGCTTAAAGGCAGTGGTAGCACTCTGATTTCTCCTCAGGACCTTCTTTATCTCGGTAGGTAGTCTTCTGAGTTATGAAAGAACGTTTTCCAATCACTCTCCTCTGATTAAAACCTACCTGTCCTGTGCCCTGTAGGCTTGTAAACCAACATTTACTCAGCATCTGAGGTGAATGGATTCGAAGGTAAAGGCCTATGGCTTATCCTTAAGAGATGTTCACAACAGTAAATGACGTGTTCATAAGTGAGAGTCATATAAGGCAGAGTGATGTTCTCTGACAGCAAGAAAACAGAGGTGATTTAATTCCAAGAACAAACAATTTATTCTGCTAAAAGCCAATCTGATAAGCTGATATGAGCTGGTAAACTCATCTGATGGCTGAAAAGCCAAAGTGAGGATGACATTTAACTTTAACTAAGTCTTTTCAGTTTTAATCTAAGGTACTAAACCAACAGATAATTAGGGCATTATCCTCAAGGGAGTTTTGGTTAAAGGCAACTTGTCTAGAATTTCTTTAATCAAAGTTGTTGGCCACAGGGTTAGTGTTTCATTTTGGTTTTAACATAAGGCTAGTCTTTTTTGGCTTGAGTCCACGCTACCCTTAATTTCTTTACCATTTCTTCTTGCTTCTGCTGCTTGTGTTTCTGAGCTCAAGAGTAGATGTTTCTGAGCTCAGAGAAGATGTTTCTGAGCTCAGAGTAGATGTTTAATGTTTAATGTAATCACGTGAATTTGCCTAAATTTCTTACCCATTGTTCTTCTCATCAATCACAAAGCTCTATTCTTCGTGTCCTCTGTTTTTTGGCCTTTGAAAGGCATTAACATTGGCCTCCCCCCACTCCCCATCCTGACCAACCTTCAGACAGGCTTCTTCCTGACCCAACACCTCTGACCTCCTTTCCTTAGAGCATTTACTTTAGAGAACTTTTCATTGTAAATTCTTTGTCTGCTCCATTGCGGAAGTAATCTCCCAGCCTCTTGCCCGTTTTACAGCCCAGGAATAACTTTCTTAAGGACAGGGGAGCCAAACCTTTGAAATGCAATCATTGAAGGAGATCTCCAATTGTCTGTTGGAGCATAGAAGCCTAACTTTCTAACTGGGACAATTAACAAACACAACTGACCACCTTCCCCACTAATAATCTTCAGGACTTCTGCACTAGTTCACCCCAGTACTTAATAGCCCTCCTGCCTTCCAGATTGAGTTCAATCTCTCTTTTCTCTTGCAGTAGGTCCTGACTGCTTTGCAATAATCTTGAATAAAGTCCTCCCTGTCTTAACTCCTTTACATGCAATCTTTCTTTGGCATTTGTAATTCCCAAAACAAAGACTCTCTTTGGCACTTTCTTTTGCTGTTTAATTTTTTTTTTTCCCTAGGGGCACCTGGGTGACTCAGTTGGGTAAGCGACTGCCTTCGGCTCGGGTCACGATCCCAGGATCCTGAGTCCCGCATCGGGCTCCCTGCTCAGTGGGGAGCCTGCTTCCGGCACCACCCGCACCCCCGTGCCCCCCACCGCCTGCCTCTCTGCCTATTTGTACTCTTTCTCCCTCTGTCAAATAAATAAATAAAATCTTTTAAAAAATTATTTAAAAAATTATTTCTAGAAAATACTCAGCTGACTGGGTTTACAATTTCCTCCCTTTTTAGGTCCTTCACAGATACCTGGGGGAACTTAACTTTCCAAGGCCTGATGTCAGTCTTCCCTGATAATAGTTTCCTTGTCTTTTTTTTTTTTTTTTTTTTTTTTTTTTTTTTTTGGTGTCCTGCAGATTGAGCTGCTGGAATAATCCATATATTTTTCAACTATTTAACACATTCTCAAGGAGATCATCTCTCTCTTTTGTATGACAGCCTACCTATCACCATCAATTCTTCCTCTGAAATCAGCCAGTTGTCTTAACCATCAGAATCCTACATACTATGGATATGTCCTACTTTGGGTCTAAACAGGATGCTCACGAAAGCCTTGTTAAGGTCAGATATGTATTCCCCTTTTGGGGCCAACATCTGGGTCTATTACTTAGCATATGCAAGGGAGAAAGACACAGAATAACTCATAAAACATTTCAATAAAGTGCATGACACCCCAAAGAAGTGTCTATGAAAAGATAAAATTACAATTTGGGAAATGAATGCAAAATTTTCTTACATCTCTCTCATTTGAAAAATGTAGAGGTTTTCTGGTTCTGTGGCTCTAACACTTACATCACTCATCCTTTGATTTGGACAACTTTAACTCAGAAGACATTTGTGACATACGTATTTGTCTGTGCCAAGGACTACAACAGGTGTAGAAGGAACTGGGACAGTACTTAAATTTGGGTATTTATAAAATCATGAAATAAGCACTTTAAAAAAAATCATTCTTACAGTGTGTTGGCTGACACATCTTTAATGTAACAATGATAAATTCAGAGATTTCCCCCCAAGACTTCAGTGCTTTGTTATGTTAAATATTCATTAATTTTTCTTTTTCTGACAAAACACTGGCCCATGATGTATGGGGTGCCTGACTTTCAGTCTAAGCTTCTATGACTTGGGAGGACATCTGTGCTCTCTTGCATTTTGTGAAGATGGGCAGAGGTAATTAAGTTCCTTCCTCGGTTAGATTTTTATCAACAAAGGGACAATCCCAGGGGGCTAGCCATGCTGGAAGTGAAGATACAGGGCCAGACATAGCTGAGGAAATTGGAAGGTCATGGCTGTAACTCTCTCAGGTACTTTAGACATGTCTCTGAAAGTGGAAAAAGCAAGGAGCATGATTGAGATTCCTCACATCAATTTTAATTTTCTTTCCTTTTTGTTAGTTCTAACATTGTCTTGGTGCCTCCAGATTATTGGGAAATGATAAAGAAAAATATGAATGTTATTATCTGGGACTTTCCCTTATCTGCTCCTGACCCTCATTCTTGCCAAATCAGTTCTAGTCTTCAGTAGAAACCCAATTTTGTCTACTGCTTTCTCAGAGAGAAAGGCTTACAACTCACTTCTGTTCATCCTTATGTCTTATGCAGGGAAGGAGAGATAAAAAGACAATAAAAGAATTGTACTTTTTTCTTTACAACATTGAATTTGAGAGGTGTGCCCCCTACCATGACAAGTTCTTCTTTATGAATAAGAAACAATGGTCTGTGGGGGCACCTGGGTGGCTCAATTGGTTAAATGTCAGACTCTTGATTTCAGCTCAGGTCATGACCTCAGGATTGTGAGACTGAGCCCTAAGTTGGTCTCTGAGATTGAGCCCCAAGTTGGACTGTATGCTGAGCATGAATCCTGCTTAGGTTTCCCCTCTCTCTCTGCCCCATCACCCCTGCTTGTGAATGTTCTATTTCTCTCTAAAAAAACAACAAACAAACAAACAAACAAAGCCAATGGTCTGTAATGGAGACATTACCAACCAATTACTTACATGGCAACCAGACATTTACATAAATCAATAACCTTAATTTAATGGATTTGCCACTCAAGTAAGTAAATATAGTTTGGTTTCCCTCATGCAGCATGTTACCTCCAAGCTCTTTCTGCCTTTTTTTTTTTTTAAGAGTTATTTATTTATTTATTTATTTGACAGAGAGAGAGAGAGAGAGAGAGATATCACAAGTAGGCAGAGAGGTAGGCAGAGAGAGAGGAAGGGAAGCAGGTCCCCTGCTGAGCTGAAAGCCCGATGTGGGACTCGATCCCAGGACCCTGAGATCATGACCTGAGCCGAAGGCAGCGGCCTAACCCACTGAGCCATCCAGGTGCCCTCTTTCTGCTTTTCTTTTTCTTTCTTAAGATTTACTTATTTATTTTAAAGAGAGAGCATGTGTGTGAGTAGTGGGAGGGGGCAGAGGGAAAAGGAAAGAGAATTTCAAGCAGACTCCCCATCCAGTGTGCAGCCTGACTCAGGGCTCAGTCCTAGGAGCCTAAGATCATGACCTGAGCTGAAACCAAGATTCTGAAGCTTAACTGACTGAGCCACACAGGCATCCCATCTCCAAACTCTTTTAAACTTTATTTTCCTTTTCACTTTTTAGGAACTGGTTTGTGGGACAGATTCTTCTCCTCTCCATAAAGTTCAAATGATTCTTCTTTCCCATAGGGACATATGATGTCATTTTGCAGTTAAAAAATTCAATAATTCATTTCACAAACTATATCTAGTGCCTACAGTATGCCAGACACAGCGATATTATAGGGGGTATGAACACAGATTTTAAAATTCAGTGGACTATATTTGTGCCAATACTAAATCTTGTTTATCAAGTGTCCATGTATACATATACATTTGGCTCTGTGAAACTTTTTCTTTCATAGAAAATATATAGTCTAGTAACAAATTTTAAGGGTTTGCTAATTTCACTCTTACCTAACAGGAAGCCCAACTGCTCAAATGTACATTTCATACAAGGAATTTAGGATTTTAAGGAAAGGTACAAATGTCATAAGGATTAAGTGGTTATTTGCAGTCTTTCCCTGAGTATTCAATGGAAACTACAGGGTATTCCTTTAAAGTTCTATACTTACTCATCTCTGCAAACAGCTGTCTTCTTTCTGCCATGGTATTTCCTCTTTTCCCACTATCTTCAATCATTCTAGGAGACAAAATGGTTACAGTGTTATTACCCTCATGCTAATGAGGCAAACAGCTACTTCTATGTAAACATACTTGCTGTAGTTGTGCCACAGAGACAAACTATTCAAAACTGTGTATTTATAAAGTGTAGCTTTACTTTCACTAATTTAAATCACCATACATATTTTTCCATACACAATGCTGCTGTAATTGTTAGAGGGAGTATAAAATTTTTATTTTCTAACATAAAAATAACTACAATAGCAGGTGACCTTGTGCCAAACTGAATATAACCATCCACCATCTGTTAGGTGGTTCATTTCACATATAGTTTCTCTTTCAATCTGGGGAATACCTACGAAGAACATAGAGCAGATATTACAGATTCCATTCAACAATGATGAGATTGAGAATCTCATGAGACTTACTAAAGGGAATGATGAAAACATTTGGACTCCAAGATAGGTTTGCTTTCACACCATATTCTGCTGCAGGTTGTCTCAGTGCACCCCAAACCCTAGTTTGGATGCAGGTTATTTTCTAAATATTGATCTCTAAATTGAGTGTTTGGAACCTGCAACAGTTTTTCTAGGCATGATCATTTCAGGCAAGGTGGTTAGGTTCACATCTCTCTACTTAACCATATTACTGTCTGTAGTAATCACTTAAGAAGTACTATGAAAATGCCAACAAATAAAACAGAATAAAAAAAATTCTCAAAAAAAAATTTGACATGAGGAGAAAGAAGATAATGAGAAAGTTAATGGAAATGCTGTTTAGCCCAATAGAGGACTTTGGGCTAAATACTAAGGGCTCTATAGGTTGATGGAGTTGATTTTTTTAATAAAGCTAATTAAACTTTGGAAAAACCCAAGTTTCCTCTCTCATTCATGCATATACATAAACATATATACTACTGTGTTCTGATTCTCAGGCATGGTAAACAGAAGGCTGATCTTTTTTGCGGGTCTTCCAATGAACTCTGCTCTTTCTCAAATATGGTTCTCTCTCTATGCTATTTTTGGGTCCAGATTCCCCTCTCCCTATGTCTGGCTAACTTGCAATAACCCTTCAGCTGTTAGCTTAGGTGGATCTTCCTCTGAAATCCTCCCTAACTCTATGATCGGCTGGGTTCACTCTCTTTCCTCTGGGTCTCCAGAGCTCACTATCCCTTTCTCTCAATGCTGACAATTCACTTAGCAAATCTTTACTGAGTGCCTTCTATACTCCAGGAACCAAATCAAGTTCTAGGTATACAACAAAGATCAAGTCACAGTTCTTACCCCTAAGGTGTTGACATTCTTGTCATGGAGATACAAAATCATAGAAGCAAAGAAATCACAAAGATAGAAGTTGAAAGATAAGTGAGTGTGAGCGACACGGACTACCTAGGAGTAAATTTAACAGAACTAGGTTGTAGAAGACAGCTCAAAAGATAATGGAGTTGTGTACAAAATAATTCAGAGAAGGGTAAAAGAAAATATTGGTTGTGAAACCCAATGTGATGCCAATTATTCCAGTCAAAGAGCCCCACCGGTGGTTTCTATGAGTGAAGAATTATATGCCTACTGCCAGGAAGGGAAAGAAGGGCATGGAATAGCCTTGGTTTACAGAGTTTAGGGAAGAGTGGTTTATGATGGTTTATGATGGTTTACGATTGGTTTATGATGGCTGGTGATGTACATAAGGGTCTGGCCTAAACAATAACTGGAAAGAGTAGGGTTATTAATGAACTGTCTTCGGCTTGATAACAATTCAGTGCTGAACACAGTTAAGTACTTTCTTTTTATGATTTTAAGTACGCAGGTATGGTTGGTATATAGAGATCTGGAGAAAAACACACCCTTCCTGATTCACAGAACCCCATCTCCTTTACTCCAGAGGAAGTGAGTTGATCATAATCTGACATTCACAAAATAGTCGGGATACAGCTTCCAATTCTTATTTCAAGAGCTTAGAAGTTGTGTTGAAGCCATAGAGATAGGGGATAGACACCAGTGATATGTTCTTGCATCTGTCTGTATGTTGGAATGAGATGAAAAGAACTGTTAAAAATAAATCACGATGGATGGCCGGCTCGAAAGCTCTGACTGAAAATGTCAGGGAAGGAAAGACTGGCCCCCAAACGCAGGCTTACTCTCTGCACCCCTCAAATGGTACCGTTTGTGACATCTCTTTTCTAGTTAACTTTTTGTGTGTCTTTCTGGAAGATTTGTGAGGATGATGACTTCAAACGTTTTAAATTCTTCACAGTGCCAGTAAAATCCAATCAGTAAATGATATGACTAGTTAGTATGTATTGAAAAAAAAAAAAGGAATGAAAAAAATAGAGGAAAGAAGAGGGACAATGAAGAGGAAAGCCCAGTAAGAGCTAAGTTTGTTCCCCAGAAAAAGGACTTTTAATGATATTTCCCAAAACTGACTCACAGAAGAGCTCATTTGAGATTACACCAGTTTCAGAAATTAGTTACTTGAAACGAGGGAGTCTAATTTATATCTATTATCATCTAGGACCATACATTTTAAAGCAAAATCTTGTCTTACAAGACAGAAGTTAAAATAGATGCAAACTACCCTGATGTCACCATTTGGTCTATTCATCATCATTTTGTGATGAATTAGCTCATAAAAGAACCATAATGAGTTATATAACAAGAATTAATTCTCACTTCTGAGTAAAATGTGTACCTTATAAGGACAAGAAGGAAAAACCCAGTAGTGTGAAATAATAGAACACGTGGAACATAATTATAAATATAAAAGGAAAACAACACATTTCTCATTTTACCCCTAAGGTTTCCTGGGAAGCTGCACTATTAGATAAAATTGAGAAAACATATTTATTACCCATTGGTCACAGTCATAATAGGAAAAAGGGAAGGCATGCTAGTTTACTGCTTACATGGATTCAACAGAGGGACCGATGGACAGAATCAGTCCATGAATTGAACAGCCAAGGAACACCACGGTGGGCTCCTTAGTTTCCAATTTAACTCTGATCAGTGGGACTTGAGACACATAATGCTTGACTGTCTTCTTAGCAAGATTGAAGAGCAAAACTTTCAGTAGAGGAAGGTGGGAGGTTTTTTGCAGAGAGCAATCTTGCTTCTGAAATTGTCACGAAGCTCTGCTCTTCATGAATTTCAGTATTACAACAGCTGCCCAAAGTCATCTGGAGGAGATGCAGGGGGAAAGAACCCATCTGTGACAGTAGTAATGTCACAAGGTGTGTGGCTCACCAACAGGCCTAATTTAGTGTTTCTGTTACTCCTTCATGTAGACAAGATGCTGGCAACCTTAGAATTTACCAGATTGCATAAATGTCAAAATAGCAAAAGGAACTAACAGGTGATGAATAAGTGATGAGCCCCATTAAGTCATTTCCTTTACTAGGGTTCAGTCCCATGAATTATACAGGGTGTGCTTTGTTTTCACTTATGAGAATCTATCCATTTCATTTATTTAAGAAATATTTATAAGGTAGCTATAACTTGTCAGATACTCTGCTAGTTTCTCAAGATTCAAGGATGAATATGACATGATCCTTGCTTTTAAGAAGTTCACAGTTAGGAGGAGAAACAAATTATTCCAGATGATAAATGTATTTGGTATAATATGTACAATAATAAAAATATGTATTACTAAATATAGTAGTCTACTTCTGGGAAATCTGAAGGAGGCATCAAAGTGTGACTCTGGAACAGAGTTTTAAAGGATAAACAAGGATTTTCTAGATAGAAATGAGTGCAGTTAGAGGGAATCATGGAAAAAACATGGAGCTTTAACAAGAATATATGGGAATAGGGAATAGTTCAGTATTGCTAAGTCCAAGTGTGAATAGTGATGCCAGAACAGGCATCAGATCTAGAAGGTCTAGACTGTGTAAGGTTTTCCAGACCGGAGGCCACCCATGGTTAAGTAGGAACCTGACGTGTACAGATTTAGGTTTTGGCAAGACAACTTCAGCATACTGAGCGCTGGACAGATCAGGTAGGAAGGAGGGTGGGGATGCGAGCCCATGATGAAGGGAAGAGTCCAGTTGTCTGGAAACCTCTGTAATTCAGGAACAAGAATATATGTGTTATGGTAAAGATTGATTTGACATTCAGGGCATTTGCAGTGGGACTTGGGGATTTGCGGTCCCCGTGAAAGAATGGTGGCGGAGGCAAATCCGCCTTTGCTCTCCCATATCACTTCACACACTGGAGAAAGCCATCTGTTGCAGTAATGGCTTCACAGAAAGTGAGTTCATCCAGTCACTTTCTTCCAACACCATCATCAAAAGGGGGCCACAAAACGGGACGGGGAGGGCTCGTGTTCTCTGCCACTATTTATGGGGGACGGATGAAATAACAGAGTAGAACAGGGAGGGAACTAGCAAGAAATAGAGAATAAATCAAAATACAGGGCACAGAGTGTTAGAAGAAATGTGAATTGTATTTTGGCATAGTGAGAATAAGTTCACATTGAAATATCACATTCTTGAGTTACTTCCTTCATGACAGTTCTTTAATCCAGCATCACCCATACTAAACACACATTTCTACGCCACATGACATAAGAAGTTTTAAACGTAAGATCTTAAATGGATGGTGTCTCTCACATTTGTATAACTTTCTGAAGATTATAAAATGCTTCTCCCCTATAACCTTGTGAAGAATTTGGGGGAGATATTATTATTATTCCCCAGGGATACCTGAAAAACTTGACACCCACGCAGGTAAAAAATGTTCCCGCGAAATTCATTTTCTAGCAGAGGAAGACACTTAATCCTTTTTTTTTTTTTTTTGGCTTTTTATTTTATTTTTTTAAATTCCTAGGCTGCTATGAATTCTAATCGCCAGTAGCCTTACTCCAGCGGCTACTGCTCAATACAAATTAAGATTTCCTGAAACTAGTAAGTGAAAAGAAGTTGATAGAACTGGATGATTGACAGGCCAAAAGGAAATGGAGATGGGTCCACATGTCTCTCAAAATGCAGGAGAGATTTCTTCGTGTGCTACTCCCTAACGGAATCCTTCTCCTCTAAACCAGTGTTATACTGGAACTAATCACAGAGATGAAAATGATTGCCCACGTCCAGATTGTTGTAAACCCAGCCACATAGAAACACACCAATGCACACACTGGTTCACACTCTCAACGTTTTAAATCCACACAAGCCGACAATGTTTTTAGAAAGTCTGGCTCTGCTTTGCCTCTGCTCCACTTAGGCAAACACTTAAAACCTGCAGACTTGGCGCTTAGTATGACGAGCCTGTTTCCAGGCTTTATTTCCCTCAGCTCTGCTCCAGGGGGATGACACGAGGGTGCTGGGTTCAGCAATCACCAGGCCTGTGATCCCCCAAGTTAATAACTGCAGTCAAGGCCATTTCAAGCTCCTTTCCTCCTTTAATTGATTTATTGGTGGCATATAAATGCCTGTTTCCATTTCTGCTAATGAAAGAAGCCTCCGATAGGACTTTCTCAGATTTACATTCTCATCCTCATCTTTGGCAATATAATAAAAAATTATTCAGAGCTCTTTCCCAAGGCAAAGTATAATTGCACTTGCTTTTTACTTCCCAGTCCTTTATTAAGATGAGCCCCTGTAAGTAGGAAAATGCCATGACTAAAATAAATGGCTATAATGGGTTTCGGATTTCTTTTACTTTGAATGTCATCTTCTGCTCTTGGAACTTGGGTCCTATGATGGTGGGGGTGGGGAGAGGTATGAGGTCACTATTTTAGTATAATGACCGGCTGGATGCGTTATTTGGGATTTGATCTCCCCTGCAAAGAACCCACCATAGTAGTGGTACTCGGCTGTGACTGCCCATCACGCTAGCCTGGAGGCTTTGTGAAAATGCAGGTATCTGGATCTACTGAACCTGGGGTTGGAATGGAGCACTTGTGTTTTGTTTTAAAGATTTTATTTATTTGAAAGAGAGAGAGAATAAGAGAACACAAGCAGGGGGAGTGGCAGAGAGGGAGAAGCAATTTCCCTGCGGGGCAGGGAACCCAACATGGGGCTTGATCCCAGGACTGGGATCAAGAGACCTGAGCTGAAGGCAGACACTTAACCAGCTGAGCCACCCAGGTGCCCCAGCACTTGTGTTTTTCAGAGCACCACAGGTACTCCTGACGCACTCCAGAGTTAGAAATAGAACAGCAGTTGACTTTGAACTCGGAACCTACTGGCGAAACTTTAGGGTAGAATTCTTATGTTGCATTCTCTTATTTGTAAGACCCACTTTAAAAATGTACCTTGAGCCCAGGAAGAAAACAATTAATTCTTTGGGGGATGTAAATATACAGAAACATTTACATACAATGATATGGGCACCTAAGGAGGCAAAATTTAAGAAATAAAAAATGCCATTAAAAAGTTGAGAAAACTGGGGCACCTGGGTGGCTTAGTGGGTTAAGCCTCTGCCTTTCGCTCAGGTCATGATCTCAGGGTCCGGGGATGGGGCCCTGCATCGGGCTCTCTGCTCAGTGGGGAGCCTGCTTCCCTACCCGCTTCCGCCGCCTGTCTCTACTTGTGATCTCTCTCTCTCTGTGTCAAATAAAGAAATAAAATCTTAAAAAAAAAAAAAGAAAGAAAGTTGAGAAAACCATTATTATTCCAGGAAGAATGACTCTGAGCAGTACCGTCAAGTCAGGAAGGAACCTGCTGTTCTGGGGTAAGACTGTACCTGGTGTTTAAGGACATTTGCTTTTGTTTGGTTTTGTTTGCTTTTTTTTTGGCTTGGTAAGAGGCTGGGACTTCGGCTCATTAGCACCTGCCATCACCCCCTTATTAGCCGTAATGGCTTAAAGATTGCAGGAGCATGGATGGGAGCAACTTGGTGTGGGTAAAAAGGAAACTTTTGGAAGGAAGATGATGAAAAGATTTTTCAAGATTTTTCAGAACATCACCTTTTATTCAATATCATGTGCCTTTGGGACAATGGTATTGTGTGTGCGTGCACACGTGTGTGTGTGTTTGTATATCTATATATCCCAAGAGGAATAATGTTAAGAGTATAGGCCACTTGGTCATGGTGAAACTATGGCTGTCCCCAACACCAGAGAGAGAGACGTTTCTTTCCTCTCCTACAGGGATTGCTTAATTCTTAGCTTCTGGGGGATAGGTGCTAGGAAATGACTGCTTTCTGATCATTTGGGACTTTCTCAGTTCAGTGTAAGATATCACGGCTCATAAACAGAGGTCTGTTTCTTTTTCTTACACGTCTAATACTTGAAAACATATTAAGTGAAAAGTTCTCTCCCTCCATAAGTAGAAGACTGATTATTTTTCATTAATCTTGCAATGGGACAACCCTCACTTTGTAACTACATTTTTGAACCCCACTTAGAATAGTGAGATTATACTGTGTGTGTATATATATATATATATATATATACATTTATAAGAGTAAAACATTTTGAAAAATGTTAAGATTGTAATTCCAAATTCTGTTCAAGTGACTGAGTTAAATTTATCTTCTCAATAATAAGGCTTCAAAATGACAGGATATATTAGCTCATTAAGCAGTGCAATGTTGTCTAGGCCATCATTTAAACTATAGATCCTTCTAATGGTTTGATAAAAGGTAAGGACCCTCACCCCACATATGTAAATATTTATTTACATACATGGATATACAAATAAAGGAAGTATAATTGCTTATGTGGGCTAGTTTAGAAGAACACTGGGAATTGGTGGGGATCAAAGGTAGATTTGTTTTATAGGGAGAACCACCTCTTGGTGAAAGGGAGCAGCCAATCACAATGGGGGTATCTGCAAAGAAACTGAGAGAGAGAAAGTACAAGAAGGCTTGTGGAGGCCAGGCAAACAGGAAGGATGTTGAGGAGAAGGCTGTGATGGGCTCCTCTCATGGTAGAAACCAGTGTGCCTCTGTCTGCACACTTAACATTCATGTGTCAGTTAGAAACTCACATCTGATCAATCTCAAATGCTTTAGGACATTATGGTGTGACTCCTGCTGCTTGAAAGGATTCTAATGCATCTATGTTTTGAAAGATCATAAGACTAGTAGTAGAAAGAGATAGGTACCCCCCTTGTCTGATTCCAGTACATTAAGGGGAAAAAATGGGGGCAGTTACTGATGCATGGGCCAGTTGTTATCTAGACTTGTGGAAGTGTGACTTCTAGAAGAAGAACTGGGAAAAACAAAGTGAGATTAAGTGTAGGACATGACACTGAGCAATCAAGATACAGACCAGGGAGGCTTGTATGCTTTAAAATGTTCTTTTTTTTTTTTTTTTTTAGGGTTAAGGTATGTTACGTGTGGGGACATTGAAAAGGTAGAGTCAGGTAAGAAAATTGTTTTCTGCAGTAGGACAAAAAAATCAGACTCTTTCTGGGTAGAAATAGTAATAATAAGATTAAAAGAATAACCACCACAACACTATTTAAAACAATTACCATGTTACAAAAAAAGCTTGCCCTGGACCAAGCATTATGCAGGAATTTTCTCATTGTGTTCTTAGAAGAACACTGTATGTTGATATTGGTGTTCCCACTTTACCAATGTGGACACTGAACTTCTGAGAAATTAAGTAATCACCTAAGTAACCAGTTTAGAGTTTCAAACAAGACATATCTGACTACAGAGCCCACCAGGCTTCTTAAGACCAAAATGGCATTGTGTGAAGTTAAGACTCAAGGGACCGTCTCGTTTTCCTCTGAGGATGGTGGTGGTGGGACAGTCCCACACATACACACAATGAATGAGGCTGAAACATCCCTGAAGATGTGCGTGAGTGGATGCCAAGGGGAGCTGGGTGGGATGGTGGTAAGGGGTTGAGCGCTGGCATGATTTCATTAAGGAAAGAAACCTACAGGTCATTAAGCTCACAGGTCCTCTGCACCCCCTACTTCAAGTTCTCCAATCTCTCCTCTTTTCATTTTATTCTCTCTTTCCTGTCTCCAGACTCTTCTTCTTGCTCTTTCTTTTCCTTTCCTTAACTCTTCTCCTTTCTTCATTTTCTTCCTTTCTACGTGTATGAGGGACTCTGACTCAAATCAACAGAATAGACAGTTCTTAAGCTTGAGAAAGAAAGATCAAGCAAGGATAGCAGGAAGAGAAAACAGAAGGTTATATGGTAAGTTCTGTGGATCTAATGTACAGCATGATGATTGTAGATAATAATAATGAATTTTAGACTTGAACTTTGCTGAGGGAGTACATCTTTAGCTTTCTCATAAAAACAAAAGAAGGTAACTACTTGAGGTGAGGAGTGTGTTAAGTAACTTGCTTGCGGGAATTATTTCAAAATGTACAGATATATCAAATCATGTTGTACATTGTACATATATTATAGTTTTATTTGTCAATCATGCCTCAATAAAGCCAGGAAAATTAAGTTTATGCCTTTAAAATGCAAATTTCTGAGCACATGGGTGGCTCAGTGGATTAAGCCACTGCCTTCGGCTCGGGTCATAATCTCAGGGTCCTGGGATCGAGTCCTGCATCGGGCTCTCTGCTCAGCAGGGAGCCTGCTTCCCTCTTTCTGTCTCTGCCTGCCTCTATGTCTACTGTGATCTCTCTCTGTCAAATAAATAAATAAAATCTTTAAAAAGAAATGCAAATTTCCCTGGGAGAATCAGAAGGCTCACCTTGGTATAATTAATTTGGTATAAATTCTTCTTCTTCTTCTTCTTCTTTTTTTTTTTAGAGAGAGGCAAGAGAACATGGGGAGGGGTAAAGGGTGAGGGAGAGAGAGAGAGACTTTTAAGCAGGTTCCATGCCCAGTGTGGACCCTGAAGTGGGGCTTAATGTGGGGCTCAATCTCATGACCCTGAGACCATGACCTTTGCCAAAAACAAGAGCCAGACACTTAACAGACTGAGCCACCCAGGCACCCCAACTGTCCTTTGAGATAAAGATGACAAGAGGGTAAATGGGGAGAGGGGGCTAAGATAGGCAGGAAGACGTCAATAGGACCACCACTACCTTTTTACAGATTCAGAACCAATACAAAGCATGAAGAGAACACAGGGTTCCAAACACAGTCCATGAAGGATATGAAAAGATGAAAGAGAGTGTCTATTAAACTGTTTTTGAGCCCCCTTCCTCCTTACTAATTCTTCTGTATGTCTCTCAAAATATATCTGTGCCAGAACAAATATTTTCAAAGGGCAAATCTCAAGAATCCTAGATGGAAAAAGAAGTTATTTTGTTCTCACTTCCAGTGAAGAATAAGGGAACCTACATTTAACAAGTTTTCCCTCTAGCGTACTCTGTCTGTAAAAAGTGGAATGGAGGCTAACCCATAGTTAAATATTAAATTACTTAATATCATGGTATTTTTTTCCTTTCTCTACTCAAATTCTCTCAGAAGAAAATATCTCAGGCTGATACGATATAAAACAATCCAGAAAATGGCACTGACATTGTAGGGACTCTGATGATTCCTATCCAGTAGAGTCACAGCCAAGTCTATGGGGTTAATATATGCACATGCCAAAATTAAATAGGCCACATGGAAAAAGAAGCAGGCAGAGTGTATGAGCTGCCAGAAGTTATGGCTGCAAGATCCCCAGCAGAAAACAATGGCATTCTGCACACTGTGGTCCTTTCCCTGAGACCAGGGCTGACTGGCCTGACAGGAGTAGAGAATGGAAAGAGAAGAAACAGAGGCAGCCCTTATTTCTTGCCTCTGGATCTGTTTCTATGAATTAGAAGCCTCTTCGTTATGTCCTTCCTTTGAAGAGAATTTGTCTGAAACGAAGGAATGACTGGAAGAAATCTCTGTTTCTTGAGAGAACCATGGCTCTACGTTGGTGGCTGCCAAGAATTTTAGTGGGGAAGAATAGCGGGTGGGAAGGCGCCTTCTTTCTCAGCCTTGAATCTCGCAGGCCCTCTGGATCATTTTGTGGAGGCAGAAGCATGAATGCCTGGGTTATGTAACAGGAAGGGACTTTGAGATTCATTTGCAGAGAATAATAACAATTATTAGTTAATATGCATTCAGTGTTTACCTTGTGTGGGTAGGCTCTGAATTTCTTACCCTTATTCTAAGATAGGTCATATGACACTACCCTGTTTTATACAGAAGAAAACCAAGTCTGAAAAGGTAGACAGAATAATGACCTCCCAAGAAGGTTCAGGTCCTAGTCTCCAGCATTTGTGAATATGTCACCTTATATAGCAAAAGGTACTTTGCAGATGTGATTAAATTAAGGATTTTGTGATAAGGAGATTATCCTGGATTATGTGGGTGGGTCCAACGTAATTATGAGTCCTTATAAAGGAAAGAGACACACTGAAGATGGGGGTAAGGCCCACAAACCGAGGGACACAGGTGGCCTCCTGGAAGCTGGGAAAGGCGAGGAAATGAATTCTCCTCTAGGACTTCCAGAAGGAAAACAACCCTGCCAACACCCTGATTTTAGCACAGCCAGACTCTTTTTGGACTTCTGGACCTCCAGAACTGTAAGGTAATATATTTGTATTGTTTTTAAGCCACAAATTCGTGATAATTCATTACAGCAGCAAGAGGACCCTAATCCAGCTTGAAAGATTAGGAAACTTCCATGAGATCACATTGCTGGTAGCCACAGAACCAGGACTGGATTCACAAGTCTCTCCAGAGAGTCTATTTGCTACACAACCATCCTGTGTCTCCTTAGACTCTGCTGGCTTGCAAAGACCATTCATTCATTTACTGAGACCTACTATAATGTTTACAGTCCTATTTAATCTTTAGAACAGGAGGTGTTATTGTTCCTATTTTACAGATGAGAAAAGTGAGGCTAAGAGATTTTTAAAAGCTAAAATTTATACCCAGGTCAGTCTCTCTGTCATTCCAATTTTTTTCTAAAAAGATTTTATTTATTTATTTGACCGAGAGATCACAAGTAGGCGGAGAGGCAGCCAGAGGGGGAGGGAGAAGCAGGCTCCCTGCTGAGCAGAGAGCCCAATGCAGGGCTCAATCCTAGGACCCTGAGATCATCACCTGAGCTGAAGGCATAGGCTTAACCCACTGAGCCACCCACATGCCCCACCTTCTGAGTTTTTAGCTTCCTATCCTTCTGCCATATATTTCTGACCAACATTTATTTAGCTATGCTAAACACATCACAAAATCTAAACTCAAATTTGAGCGCTTTGTCCCTCAGTAAGTCTTGAACAAATCTAGATCTATAGGAGTCACTATATCAACCATGCTCTAAGAATATTCTACTCCGGATGGTTAGTGGTGGAATCTCTGGACACAGTTGCCATTGACACGCGCTCTTTCAATCTCAGCAGCTTAATAATTAGAATTAATTAGGCTACACTCTGATGCCATGTATATCAACACATTTAATTAGCTCTGGTTGCTTAATTCATATGGTCAAATTTAATAGAGGTAAGTCTAGTAAAGAATATTCTCAGATTATTAAGATATGAGATCACATATCTGACTATCACAATAGAAGAATCATTAGAACCCCAATCTACCACATATCAAGAATCATCTGGATGGGAGATTACCCTGCTTCTAATAGATAGAATATTCTGCAACATAGGAGGTGTTAGCTAACCAAAGGGTCTAGAAATGAGGTGCCTGCTACTGGGAACTTTATGATCCCCCAAAGCCTATACTACAACGAATTGCATTTACCCAATTAAAAGATCACATCTTTTTATTATGTTATGTTATTTTTACCATAATATAAAGCACAAAGTGATATACAATACAATTATGTAGAAAATGGACCTGCCTAGAGGACCAGAAAACAAAGCTAACTGAATCATAATCCCCCACCTTAACTGGTGATGGAACAAATAAAACACAAACATGCACAAACACCCCGTTTCCCTGATTCCATGGCACCCCTACTCCCCAGTACCACAGACAGGCCCCTAGAAACAGTCACAGAGAGGCAAAGTAAGAACTGTAGCCCTCAAACAAAACATCTGTAGCCAAATAACATCAATGCCACCGTGGGTATGCTTCTGAGATTGTAAAAATCCAATCTTGTGATGCATAACTATATGTCTGTTCTGTAAATCTGTGAATACTGAAAGCAAGTGTTCCAGATTCATGCCCCAGTGTCTGCATTTATGAAAACAAGTGTCTCTGGACCCCGTGAGAACATACCAAAGAGTCATAAGCGGCAGGCTCAGCATCCACGCCTGAACAAGCCGTTCCTTTTTAAATTAAGGATTTGCGGAGGGGTACTCAAGCCGTTTCCTGCCGGTCTGGCCACACAGACTAGCGCCCACCATTTCACTGTCATTTAATGCCCCAGAGCAGTGAGCCATTTAATAGCACGTTGGTGACTTCAAAGACGTAATGAGTCTAAACTACTACCTGAAATGATTAGGTACTGCGGGAAATCACTACCGAAAAACTGTTCTTTAAAAGCTCCAAAAAACTGTCGAAGGGGATTCTGGGACATCGGTAGTTGCTCTATGTGACTAACAGCATCCTTTGAGCTCACATAGTGTAGAAATCCATCTCAGAGGCTCCCTTCCAGCTGGGAGCTGTTATCTTCTTGGGCTTGAAATACAAATCAGTCCCGTCTCTTACACAGTTACATCAAGTCAAGGCATTTCAAATAAAAGACAAAGCCTGCATAACATTTCAGGGGCAAAAACAAAACAAAACAAAAACAAAAACAAAAAAACAACCCAAAAACCCCCCAAAAATCCCCAAACAATCAAAAAACAAAAAACTTTGTAAATAAAGGAGTCAGACCTAGAAGCGCCTCATCGTTATTTCCCCATTTGTAATATGTCAGTAAAATACAGTTTCCCAACTCTGTGGGGTCACTTGGTGAGAACAATGACACTCAGAAATCAAGCGATAGGTTAAGGCTGCACAATCAAGTAGCAAAATCAAAAATTGAAATTCTTAGGTCCTGGTTAGAGATGCTTTTCAGTCCACAATATTGGATAACACTGCCTTCACAAGTCCATGACACTCCTCCTCTTTTCTGATGTGCTGATCTATTTCTTTGAGGCAGTGCTCCTAGCGTCAAATGTTTTAGGAAACTTTTATCAAAAAATTAACATGGGGTGTTAGGGATGGGGGCCGGGGGAGTAAAGAACGAGAACCTTGGCACTCACAAATGATTGTCATGATCTCAAGAGCCTGCCGAAGTCTTCTCAAGAAGGCAAAATGGCGCCCTATGGAACCATATGCCTGAAAATGTTTTAAATTTGAGTTCTTGTTCTCTAAACTCCACTAATAGTCTGCAGAGCAGCCAAGCTAGTGAGTTCTTGAAATGACAGTTTTTTGAAGTCTGGTGTGCCTTTGTTCATCCCAACTTTAGGATTACACCAATAATTTCTGGAGGTGTGTAGGGGGCTGACTAGTTGTGATGGTGAAGAATAAAAAGAGACTAAGCATCTCACCTCCAAGCAAAAAGAAAAAAAAAAAGAGGTCATTTTTTAGTTTTTAAATATGACCATTGTGCTTATTTTTTAAAAGATTATTTATTTATTTGACGGAGAGAGGCACAGTGAGAGAGGGAACATAAGCAAGGGGAAAGGGAGAGGGAGAAGCTGGCTTCCCGCTGAGCGGCGAGCCTAATGTGGGGCTTGATCTCAGAACCCTGGGATCATGACCCAAGCCGAAGGCAGCTGCTTAACTGACTGAGCCACCCAGGCACCCCGTGCTCATTTTTAACACAGAGTCTGCTTATATCCAAATCACAATCAGAGCCTTTTTTAGTTTAAAAAGTTCAAGCTAATTACAGTTTTTCTCTGCAAAAGTTGTCAAGAGTTATTTGCAACATTCTCTTGGCAACTTTTTCTAGCATAGCATTCCATGCTATTCCTCCATTAATGTGATGCTCATGGACCTGGGCTCTCAGAACCAGGACCGGCCCAGGACTGTGAACTCCGCATGAGACTCTGGATGGAAGAAATGTGGGAAAGAGACATTACTATGAGATCAGCCTTTCTTGTCAAATATCCTCTTACAGACATAGTAGACTCCAAGAACAGAGGCAAGGGACAGCAGATAGAAGGACAGAATAAAGGGGTCAAGGTGCAGAAGAAGCAGGAGGCAGAGATCTGAAGGAGGGTGACCACTCAACCTGAAAAAAGGTCTCCAGGGTTTCCTTGGTTTACTCAGCAATTGGGATTGTCAGTAAACCACGGGAGGGTAGAACCACAAATACGAACATCTTTGTTTTGAAACAAGTAGACATACTACACTACTTAATTTCTGGAGTCCCTGGGGTGTTCTCACTGGCAGAGGCTATACTGTGGCTGTCTTTCTTGGTTTAGATGTCATGCCTTATTAAGGCAGCTTGTGATTATAGGAGCTCATTCAGGAGCCATGCCTTTTGTAGCTAACGGCCTCCATAGTAAACTAAGATACCTTCTGATGAGCAGCAAGTAAGTGCAGGATGGACTTCCCACCACCTTTAATTTATAAAGTCCAAATCCTTAAAATGTCTCTGTAGGATCTGAGCAATCTGGCTCCGACGTTCATCACTGGCCCACTCATTGCCTTGTGGTCACAAATGGCTGGGGGGTCCTCCACTCCTCTGCCTGGAATATTCTCTTTTCTTTTCCCTGTACAAATCCCAACCTCTCTCAGCCCCAAACCTGGCCAGCTCCCATTAGCATCACTACCCTAGGGCAACCTTTCCTAATTTCACTAATACACTCTAGCTGTCTACTTTCATAATGCCCTCATAATTTACTTTTATAACTTTTATCACAATTATAGTTGTATAATACTTTATGAAATTGGTTTTTTGGGGTCTGTATCACTCATAAGACTGTCAGTTTCATGAGGGGTGTGCAGCATCTCAGGGATGTTCATTAGTACCACTCATGCCTAAAAGGAATGAGTGAAGCAGAGGAGGATGATTTCACTAACCACAGGCCATTTGGGTGGCTTTCACTGTACAGAGGTGGAAAAAAGGAGTCACTGGAAGATTTCTGTGCACAGGAGTTAAAAAATGCAAGCAGTAATGACAGAATATTAATCTGACAGTGTATGTATAGGGTGAATTGGAGAAGGGGGAGACAAAAAGCCTGGGAAGATCAGACTTGGAAGGTTGGGTGATAAAACATGGCTTCTCCTCTCTCAGAGCAACCATTTGCTGTATACACTGTTCAGAGGGTGGACCACACCACAGATAGCTCAGTTATGGCTAAGAGAAACTACGTATAAATAAAATGAGAGTCCCACCCAGACTCAAAGGAGACTTGGCATGTGAGGACCTGGTCCCAATGTCATATTCCAGGAGGGAGAGTCATGATGGCAGAGAAGTAGCAGACTGAGACGACATCAGGTAGCAGGAGATCAGCTAGATAGTTATCAAACCATTCCAAACACCTACAAACCCAACAGGAGATCAAAGAGAAGAAGAGCAGCAATTTTAGAAAAGAAAATTGACCACTTTATGAAAGGTAGGACATGCGGAGAAGTGAATCCAAAGCGATGGGAAGATAGACTGTTGGGGGAGGGACCGTCTCCTGGCAAGTGGTGGAGCAACAGAGCACAAAATCCGAACTTTTAGAAGTCTGCTCCACTGAGAGACATTGCTCCAGAGGCTAAGCAAGGTGGAGCCCTCGCAGGGACAGTGTGGTCTCAGGTCCTGTGGGTTCACAGAAGGATCAGGGGTGTCTGAGTGTCACAGAGCTCACAGGTATCAGCATGGGGAAGCCGACTACAGAGAAGGAGCAGAGGAGTGAGCTCTGAGCTTGGGGTTACCTTAAACTGTGATCCACAGCACAGTTGGATCACTGCTCTTTGAGCAGGGACCCCACATGTGGCAGATCCAGGGAGAGTCACCTTTGTCCTCTGGAGGAGCAGAGCAGCAACAATCTGCTGGGTTTGGAGACTCCAAACAGGGCCGTGCATCAGAGACAGAAATGCTCGGTCGCAGGCTGGGCTCGGAGCATGGCCGGAGACCAGGGAGATGGGAGTGATTGAGCACTTTTCTCCAAGTGTGCACCGAGGAGAGGGGCCCGGAGCTCTCGGCTCTTCCAGGCCAGAGACTGGGAAGATGCCATTTTCATTCCCATCCTCCAAACCGGTATGGAAGGCATTCAGGGTACAAAAGCTCCCAAGAGCGAACCAGAGCAGATTACTTAGCCTGGCCCCTGGCAAGGGTGGTGCAATTCCGCCTCAGGCAAAGACATCTGAGAATCACTGCAACAGGCCCCTCCCCCAGAAGACCCGCAAGAACATCCAGCCAAAACCAAGCTCACTGATCAAGGAGAGCTGTGGAATTCCAGAGGAGGGGAAAGCAAAGTATGGAATTCATGGTTTTCTCCCCATGATTTTTTAGTCTTGCAAGGTTAATTAAATTTTTAAAATTTTATTTCTTTCTTATTCTGATTTTTTAAACCTTTCCTCTTTTAATTTTTTTTAACTAGTTTATCTTAACAGTACCTCTCTAAAAAAATCTTTTTAAACCTTCATTATTATAGTCATATTTTATCCTTCATTGTATCTAACTTTATTTTTTGTATACATATAGGGTTTTTTTCTTCTAAAAAATTTTAGGATACAATTTCTTCTAATAGATCAAAATATACCCTAAATCTAGCACAGGACTTTGTTCTAGTCTCCAGCCTAAGCACATTATCTTCACTTTCTTTTTCCAACCAACTTATCTTATCAATTCCTTTTTTAGAAATTTTAAAAAATTTTTCATCTTTATGGGACACCTGGGTGGCTCAGTGGGTTAAAGGCTCTGCCTTCTGCTCAGGTCATGATCCCAGGGTCCTGGGATCAGGCCCTGCATTAGGCTCTCTGCTCAGCGGGGAGTCAGCTTTTCTTCCTCTCTCTCTGCATCCTTGTGATCTCTGTCAAATAAATAAATAAATTTTTTTAAAAATTTTTCATCTTTACAGTCATAGTCCATCATCCCTTCATCATGTTTACCCTTATTTGTGTGTGTGTGTATGTATATATATATATACATATATATATATTCTTTCTTTAAAATTTTGGGAGGTAGTTTCTTCTAAGAGACCAAAATATACCCAAAATAAAGTGGGTGGCTCTGTTCTATTCACCAGTCTAACATATTAGACTGGTGAATTAGAAAATTCAAATTCAAAATCAGAAAAATATATTTTTCTGTGGTCTTTGCCACCCTTTCAGTATTTTATTCTCTCGTTCATCTATTCTTTTTTATTTTTAAGATTTTATTTATTTATTTATTTATTTATTTATTTAAAAAAGATTTTATTTATTTATTTGACAGAGAGAAATCACAAGTAGATGGAGAGGCAGGCAGAGAGAGAGAGAGAGAGCGAAGCAGGCTCCCTGCTGAGCAGAGAGCTCGATGTGGGGCTTGATCCCAGGACCCTGGGATCATGACCTGAGCTGAAGGCAGAGGCTTTAACCTACTGAGCCACCCAGGCGCCCCTCGTTCATATATTCTTATCTGGATAAAATGAGAAGGCAGAAAAACTCACCACAAAAAAAAAAAACCAAGAAGCAGTACTGAAGGCTAGGGACGTAATCAATACAGACATTAGTAAGATGTCAGAACTAGAGTTCAGAATGACAATTATCAAGGTGCTAGCTGGGCTTAAAAAAGGCATGGAAGATATTAAAGAAAAAGTATCTGGAGAAATAAAAGCCCTTTATGGAGAAATAAAATAACTAAAATCTAAACAAGCTGAAAAAAAAAGTTATTAATGAGGTGCAATAAAAAATGGAGGCTCTTACTGCTAGGATAAATGAGGCAGAAGAGAGAATTAGTGATATGGAAGACCAAGTGATGGAGAATAAAGAAGCTGAGAAGAAAGACAAACAACTACTGGACCACAAGGGGAGAATTTGAGAGATAAGTGATACCATAAGTTGAAATTCCAGAAGAAGAAGAAAGAGATGGGGGCAGAAGGTATATTGAAACAAATTATAGTAGAGAATTTCCCTAATACGGCAAAGGGAAGAAGCATCAAAATCCAGGAGGCACAGAGAATCCCCTTCAAAATCAATAAAAATAGGTCCATACCCCGTCATATAATAGTAAAACTTCCAAGTCTTAGTGACAAAGAGAAAATCCTGAAAGCAGCCTGGTACAAGAAATCTGTAACGTACAATGGTAAAAATATTAGATTGGCTGGAGACTTATCCACAGAGACCTGGCAGGCCAGAAAGAACTGGCATGATATATTCAGAGCACTAAATGAGAAAAACATGCAGCCAAGAATACTATATCCAGCTAGGCTATCACTGAAAACAGAAGGAGAGATAAAAAGTTTCCAGGACAAACAAAAAATAAATGAATTTGTAAATACCAAACTAGCCCTACAGGAAATACTGATAGGGGTCTTCTAAGCAAAGAGAGAGCCTAAAAGTAGTAGACCAGAAAGGAACAGAGACAATATACAGTAATAGTCACCTTACAGGCAATACAATGGCACTAAATTCATATCTTTTAATAGTTACCCTGAATTTAAATGGGCTAAATACCCCCAATCAAAAGACACAGAGTATCAGCATGGATAAAAAACAAAACCTATCAATATGCTGTCTACAAGAAACGCATTTGGGACCCAAAGACACCTCCAGATTTAAAGTGAGGGGGTGGAAAACAATTTACCATGCTAATGGACATCAAAAGAAAGCGGGGGTGGCCATCTTTATATCAGATAAATTGGATTTTAAGCCAAAGACTATAATAAGAGATAAGGAAGGACACCATATCATACTCAAAGGGTCTGTCCAACAAGAAGATCTAACAATTTTAAGTATCTATCCCTCTAACATTGGAGCAGCCAACTATATAAACCAATTAATAACAAAATCAAAGAAACACATCAACAGTAATACAATAATAGTAGGGACTTTAACACCCTCCTCACTGAAACGGACAGATCATCCATGCAAAAGATTCACAAGGAAATAAAAGCCTTAAATTACACACTGGACCAGATGGACATCACAGATATATTAAGAACATTCCATCCCAAAGCAACAGAATACACATTCTTCTCCAGTGCACATGGAACATTCTCCAGAATAGATCACATCCTGGGTCACAAATCAGGTCTCATAGAGTACCAAAAAACTGGGATCATTCCTGTGTATTTTCAGACCACAATGCTCTGAAGCTAGAACTCAATCACAAGAGGAAAGTTGGAAAGAACTCAAACACATGGAGGCTAAAGAGCATCCTACTAAAGAATGAATGGGTCAACCAGGAAATTAAAGAAGAATTGAAAAAAATTCATGGAAACAAATGATAATGAAAACACAACTGTTCCAAATCTGTGGGACACAGCAAAGGCAGACCTGAGAGAAAAGTATATAGCAATACAAGCCTTTTTCAAGAAACAAGAAAGATCTCAAGTACACAACCTAATCCTGCACCTAAAGGAGCTGGAGAAAGAACAACAAAGAAAACATAAACCCAGCAGAAGAAGAGAAATAATAAAGATCAGAGCATAAATCAATGAAATAGAAACAAATAACAACAACAACAAAATACAAATAACAGTAGAACAAATCAATGAAACTAGGAGCCAATTCTTTGAAAGAATTAATAAGATTGATAAACCTCTGGCCAGACTTATCAAAAAGAAAAGAGAAAGAACCCAGATAAAATCACAAATGAAAGAGAAGAGATCACAACCAACACCAAAGAAATACAAACAATTATATGAACAACTCTATGCCAGCAAATTTGACAATCTGGAAGAAATGGATGCATTCCTGGAGACATATAAACTACCAAAACTGAACCAGGAAGAAATAGAAAACCTGAATAGACCCATAACCAGTAAGGAGATTGAAACAGTCATCAAAAATCTCCCAACAAACAAGAGCCCAGGGCCAGATGGCTTCCCAGGGAAATTCTACCAAACATTTAAAGAATTAATACCTATTTTCCTGAAACTGTTCCAAAAAATAGAAATGGAAGGATAACTTCCAAACTCATTGTATGAAGCCAGCATTACCTTAAACCCCAACCAGATACAGACCACATCAAAAAAGAGGATTACAGACCAATATCCTTGATGAACACAGATGTGAAAATTCTCACCAAAATAAGAGCCAATAGGCGCGAACAGTACATTGAAAGGATTATTCACCATGACCAAGTGGGATTTATTCCAGGGCTGCAAGGTTGGTTCAACATCTGCAAATCAATCGGTGTGATACAATACATTAATAAAAGAAAGAACAAGAACCATATGATACCCTCAATAGATGCTGAAAAAGCAACTGACAAAGTATAGCATCCTTTCTTGATCAAAACTCTTCGAAGTGTAGGGATGGAGGGTACATACCTCGATATCATCAAAGCCATCTATGAAAAACCCACAGCAAATATCTTTCTCAATGGAGAAAAACTGAGAGCCATTAAGGTCAGGAATATGGCAGGGATGTCCATTATGACCACTGCTATTCAACACAGTACTAGAAGTCCTAGCCTCAGCAATCAGACAACAAAAGGAAATTAAAGGCATACAAATTGGCAAAGAAGAAGTCAAACTCTCACTCTTTGCAGATGATATGATACTTTATGTGGAAAACCCAAAAAACTCCACTCCAAAACTGCTAGAACTTGTACAGGAATTCAGTAAAGTATCAGGATATAAAATCAACACACAGAAATCCGTTGCAGTTTTATACACAAATAACAAGACAGAAGAAAGAGAAATTAATGAGTTGATCTCATTTAGAACTGCATCCAAAACAATAAGATACCTAGGAATAAACCTAACCAAAGAGGCAAAGAATCTGTACTCAGAAAACTACAAAGTACTCATGAAAGAAATTGAGGAAGACACAAAGAAATGTAAGAATGTTCCATGCTCATGAATTGGAAGAACAAATATTGTGAAAATGTCTATGCTACCCAAAGCAATCTACACATTTAATGCAATCCTTATCAAAATACCATCAATTTTTTCAAGAAATGGAACAAATACTCCCAAAATTTATATGGAACCAGAAAAGACCTTGAATAGCCAGAGGAATGTTGAAAAAGAAAGTCAAAGTTCATGGCATCACAATTCCAGACTTCAAGCTCTACTATAAAGCTGCCATAATCAAGACAGTATGATACTGGCACAAAAACAGACACATAGATCAATGGAACAGAATAGAGAAACAGACGCTCAACTCTATGGTCAACTAATCTTTGACAAATGGAAAGAATGTCCAATGGATAAAAGAGAGTCTTCAACAAATGGTGTTGGGAAAATTGGACAGTCACATGCAGAAAAATGAAACTGGACCATTTCCTTACACCACACACAAAAATAGACTCAAAATGGATGAAAGACCTCAATGTGAGAAAGGAATCCATCAAAATCCTTGAGGGGAACCCAGGCAGCAACCTCTTTGACCTCAGCTGCAGCAGCTTCTTCCTAGAAACATCACCAAAGGCAAGGGAAGCAAGGGTATAAATGAACTATTGGGACTTCATCAAGATCAAAATCTTTTGCATAGCAACGGAAATAGCCAACAAAACCAAAATACAACTGATAGAATGGGAGAAGATATTTGCAAATGACATATCAGATAAAAGGCTAGTATCCAAAATCTATAAAGAACTTCTCAAACTCAACACTCAAAGAACAAATAATCCAATCAGGAAATGGGCAGAGGACATGAACAGGCATTTCTGCAAAGAATTCATCCAGATGGCCAATAGACACATGAAAAAGTGCTCCACATCACTCGGCATTAGGGAAATACAAATCAAAACCACAATGAGGTACCATCTCACACCAGTCAGAATGGCTAAAATAAACAAGTCAGGAAACAACAGATACTGGCAAGGATGTGGAAAAAAGGGAACCCTCCTACACTGTTGGTGGGAATGCAAGCTGGTGCAGCCACTCTGGAAAACAGCATGGAGGTTCCTCAAAAAGTTGAAAATAGAGCTACCCTATGACCCAGCAATCACACTAGTAGGTATTTACCCTAAAGATACAAATGCAGTGATCTGAAGGGGCATGTGCTCCTAAATGTTTATAGTAGCAATGTCCACAATAACCAAACTATGTAAAGAACTTAGATGTCCATCAACAGATGGATGGATAAAGAAGAGGTGGTGTATATATACAATGGAATACTATGCAGCCATCAAAAGAAATGAAATCTTGCCATTTGGGACTATGTGGATGGAACTAGAGGGTATTATGCTGAGCGAAATAAGTCAATCAGAGAAAGACAATTATCATTTGATCTCCCTGATATGAGGAATTTGAGAGGCATAGTGGGGAGTTTGGGGGGTAGGGGTGGAAAAAATGAAACAAGATGTGATTGGGAGGGAGACAAACCATAAAAGACTCTTAATCTCACAAAACAGAGAGTTGCCAGGGGGAGGGGGATATGGAGAGGGTGGTTGGTTTATGGACATTGGGGAGGGTATGTGCTATGGTGAGTGCTGTGAAGTGTGTAAGCCTGATGATTCACAGACCTATAACCCTGGGGCAAATAATACATTATATGATAATTTTAAAATAAAAAATTTTTAAAAATTAAAAAATTTTTAAATTAAAAAATGAGAGAAATCATTTGCTTTTCCTCTTATGGCTTCAAATATATTTTTAAGAGATGGGGAAATGTGGTATAGAAGAAAAGACTACTTGAGGAGAAATAATGAAGGTTTCACCTCAATAAGTGAAGTTTTGTGATTATTTCACAAAATAATTTTGCAAGCTTATATATGATTTTAACTTTTAAACTGTAGGCTATCTGTGTATAAGAACTTAGATAATAGTAACTAACGTTCATAGGTACCATTTGACTCAGCCTTCCTCCTTAGTATAAGCTAGCTCTTTCTTAGATGATTAAGATAGTCTTTATGTACATCCAAAACAGTCTTGTTTCACATAAGCCCTAAATGGTCAATTTGGGATAACTCTGAATATTTCCAAAGATACCAATTATCCTCCAAATACTGATATTTTCACTATACAGGAGTTTAAAAATGAATACAAATTCATTTTTACTACTCCCCCATTTGAACAGAGCAAGCTGTGCCCTGCCTCAAAGAAATTGACAAGTGTTGCCCTAAGGCCTCTCATGCCCTCTGGACAAAACTGAAGACATGAGGTCCAATAGGAAGAACACATCATATGAGTAACAGGTAGAGAATCATTCCCCAGATTCTGTCATTTCTAGAACCAGATAGGTCATTTTTCAAAAAAATTTTATTTATTTATTTGAGAGAGAGTGTGAGCTTGAGAGAGTAAAAGCTGGGGGGAGAGGAAGAGGGAGAGGGAGTAGCAGACTCCCCACTGACTGGGGAGCCCAATGTGGAGATCGATCCTAGGACCTGAGCCAAAGGCAGATGCTTAACTGAGTGAGCCACCCAGGCACCCCCAGATAGGTTATTTTTAATGCAGGGTTTTGAAGCAGAATTTCCAATTCCATGGTATAGATGTCTTTTGTGTATATTTGCTGTAAAGTTAGATTCTGTATATTAAACACCAATTTTCCACTGATTTCAAAAATTTCAAATGAGCAATAAATTCCAGAAGTAGTAAAGACATAGGAAATAGTCACTGGGGATGGGTTGGGATGAGGACTCTGTATAATATAATAATAATAATAATAATAATAATATCTACAGCAAAAAATTTAACTCCTTTTATCATGTCTTTGTGCTCTTCTTGGTGTATGCTGCTTGTCCCTCATTCTTAAAGTGCCTACCATATTCTAAGGTTGCCAGATTTCATGGAAGTATGACTTGAATATAGGACATACTTCTACTATACAATTATTCATTGTTCCTGAAATTCAAATTTAACTTTACATCCTGTATTTTATCTGACAGTCCTACTGAAATAGCCCCTTAGACTCAGAAAATATTTTTGGGGTGATTTAATTTTCTTCACTTTGGCTTATAGAAAAGTCTCTTCCAGTTTGCTGATTTTAATTTTTACCATGGAATCTTTTCTTCAAATTAATTCCTTCACTGGAGCCAAGCATCTAAAAAAAATAATAACAGTTGCTCTGGCAGGCAAAAGAGGGGAAGGAGGGCTGAACCTAGCCCACTCAGGCTCCCATCCTTCACTACTGTTGAAAATTTGTTTGTTTGGCCCGGACTCCTCACTGTTAGATGAGAAGAGGAGGCCCACGGAAGAGGGTGACCATAAATCCAGTGTCTTTGCTTTGCAATCAATAAGCAGTTCCTGCACATAAAGGCAACACTGCAGTCCAGAAAGGAGTTATAATCCTAAAGTTAATTTATTTTATTTTTAATTTTTTATTACCATATAATGTATTATTAGCCGTAGGGGTATATGTCTGTGAATCATCAGGCTTACACACTTCACAGCACTCACCATAGCACATACCTTCCCCAGGGTCATAAGGCAACCCCCTCCCCCACCCCTGACTCCCCACAACCCTCAGTTTGTTTTGTGAGATTAAGACTCTCTTATGGTTTGTCTCCATCCTGATCCCATCTTGTCTAAAGTTAATTTGTAAGTTTCATTACAGCACATATTCCTGTTCAGGAAATGCTGTAACGTTAAAGTTTGATGATCCAACCAGGTAAAGTTAGGTGATCCAACCAGGTAACTAAAAAGTGAAATATCTACCATGGGAAAATGGTAGGGAAAAATGTAGCTATTACACATAAACTATGGGTAAGACAGGTTTTCCTGGACTAGTCTAAAAGCCTAATGATCAAGGTTTGTTTTAGTTAAACAGGGTAGAGGTAGGCAAATTAGTCTTTTTTTAAGCCTTAGGGAGACTGATAAACCCATTGGAATTGGTAGGAGCCTGGCTAATCTGATATGGGGGGCCAGGAAATGCAGAGAAACAAGGGGTGAACAAAGAATATGGGGGCTCTGCTAATCTTTCCCAAAGTCTTCAAGAGCTTATACTATTTGGAGAACATCTGTGACTTCCCCATTCCTCACCTGCCCTATCACTTCTTCCTATAAAATCACTACCTCTAAAGAAAGAAAAATCCCCCAATCCTGATATATCTCCATTCATTCATTCATCTATTTATTAATGCAGTGAAGAGTTAAATACGTGGGCCAGGCACAGTATGAGTCATTGGTGACATAGTGGTAAACAAGACAGAAATAGTTTCAGCCCTCAGGAAACTTACAGCTTATGGGGGAGACAGACATGAAAATATGACTGCAAAAACAGTTACCTATAGTTGTGATAGTGACACCCAGAGAAGTACAATTACTGCAGACGATAGCTACCTAACACAGAATCATCATTATCGGCAGCAGGATTTATTATGCACTTACTATGTGCTGGAAATTTTACATCTCTTGTACCTAAATTCACACAAATCTTGGAAAGCATCGAGGTAAGTATTATTATTGTTCCTTTTCTTTTTTTAAGATTTTATTTATTTATTTGACAGACAAAGATCACAAGCAGGCAGAGAGAGAGGAGGAAGCAGGCTCCTTGCTTAACAGAGAGCCCGGTGTGGGGCTCAACCCCAGGACCCTGGGATCATGACCTGAGCCAAAGGCAGAGGCTTTAACCCACTGAGCCGCCCAGGCACCCCTGTTCTTTAAAAAAAAAAAAAAAGAAAGAAAGAAAGAAAGGGAAAAGAAAGAAAGAAAGAAAGAAAGAAAGAAAGATAGATAGATAGATAGATAGATAGATTATGGAAAATTTCCTTTTTTCTATTTATAACCTTGACTACCTTCCGAAGAAGCCTTTGGAAACCCCTTTGTTCTGCTAGCATATTGATGTATTTTGAATACATAAGTTTGGAACAATAACAGAAGAGAGCTCAACTTCTCTGCATAGCAAGAGGAAAAATATCTGTAGTTCCTAAGAAACAATCTGGAGCAAAAAAAGAAGAGGAAAAGTAAGAATGACATTGGTAGAGAGATGAAAAAAAGCTGTGTGCCCTCAGTCCTCCACCTCCCCCAGCTCTACCAAGCCTTGCCAAGCCCATATCTTCAGTAAAGTTACTAGACATGTCGGTATTGAGTGGATGTACGTATTCATGGATGCTGGCAAGGGCGTCAAGTTTCACTTGCAATCTGATGAAGGGGGAAAAGAGAACATAGCTTGCGTACTGTTGGAGCCCGGCAAATAACAGGTTAAGGGACAGTAACCCCCAAGAATTCCCAAAGGTTGTGGGAAGGGTTTACACTTTCAGATTGGTTCACACCAACTTTAACTGACTCCCCAAGGGGGTAGGAAGTTCTGTCTGATAATTGGATTATCCAAATGAGGATACAGGAACTCAGAGAGATCCCAAAACCAGTTATTATATAAAAATTATATTTGAACCTCAGGGCGCCTGGGTGGTTCAGTGGGTTAAAGCCTCTGCCTTCGGCTCAGGTCATGATCCCAGGGTGCTGGGTTCAAGCCCCACATCGGGCTCTCTGCTCAGCAGGGAGCCTGCTTCCCCTCCCCTCTCTCTGCCTGCCTCTCTGCCTACTTGTGATCTGTCAAATAAATAAATAAATAAAATCTTTAAAAAAATTTATATTTGAACCTAAATCTGACTTCAAGATCTGTACTCTTTCTACTTTGTCATGCTTCCTCAGTTTTGTCAAGAAGGGCACAGGGGGTGATAAGGCAACATTCCTCCCACCCCCTATGACTCTGGAGGGAATCAGTGCCAGACTGACCAAATGGCTGATGATTCTCATGTCAGAATCCCCAATAATTGTGCGCCCCTTTAATGATAAACAGCCGAAGTACTTCTACATATGTTACTTAATGTATGGAATTTTACTTCTGAATAAAGAATAAAATAAATTGTGCTAAATAAATCCCAAGGGGTTGTTGGTGCTTTTTTACTACAAATCACTCATCCAGCTGTTCCTTCATGGGTATTATCTGCTAGATGCAGCCTTGCCAAGCAGAGACACTCAGCTGGGGAGCAAATGTAGAACTTGGATTTTGCTGTGCTTGTAGACAGACATCAAGTGCAACGTGTACATCCTGTAGGATTTGGAAAGAAAACTGGGGACATAATGTCCTGGTTAAAGCAAATGCCTACATTTATTTTTGGAATTATTTCTTGGAACTGTGAGGAGATGAGTTTTTTCATGCAGAACCAAGGACAGGAAGCAAGAAGGTTAAGGAAATGCAAAGCTTGAGTTCTTAAAGCTCTACTAAACTTAAGAAGGGTGTCCTAAAGGTTTAATCACTAGGTAGAGTAAATCCTCAGCATGTATAAATAAACTTAGGTTCCTTTCAGATTGGCTGCTTTGTCTGGGGAACCGCCAGACCAACAAGGGCCATTTATCCCAAGTTGCCATTTATGTCTTTCTACCTTGAATTTCCCATTGCTTGTCTCTGTGTCCTCATTTAGATGATGTTTACTTTTAGATCTCTGAGAGTGCCTGGTATGCTGTTGAAAATACTCTTTGAATGCCAACATGGAATAAGCCCAACTTTCTTGGAAAAAGTTTAAAAATTGAAGTGTGAAATTCTTTTAATGTATATGAATCTCATAGCTGATTTTAGTGTCGGGAAAATACCCACCATTTTACCTACGGCACCCGCTCTCATATATTATTCCGTGTTAGCTCTTCTCAGCAGTGTTCTTGGAGCAGAGAGAGGCGGTCGCCTGGATGCTTCCTTTGGAAGGTTAGAGCTTTTGCTCACCCCCTCGCCATTCCCTACACGCGACAACACAGAATGTCTCTCTGTTCCTTGACTGCAGATGAAGCCACCATAAAGCTGAAGAAAGACAAACATTGGGTTGGGGGGATGGTTTGACTATGGCTTTAGACATACCGTAGCTTCAGTCTCCTCACTGCCATGTTCTACCTGCAGGTTTGGAGGCAAATAACTTAAGTTTCTCTTACCCTCCATTCCTTCTCTGACCTTCACTTTTCTGTAATTCTGTGAGGACTGAATGAGGTAATTTTGTCAAATGCCTGGCACTGTAACTACTAGTTTCTGTCACTGACATCTGTCACACTGCCCTTCCAACATTCCCTTTCCTCCTTCTCTCCTGTAATCTCTCTTGTCATCTTTTCCATGTGTTTGCTGTGGGGATGACTTTGTTTCCCTTCAGACAGAGAAATAGAATAGCCCATGATCCTGTCCTACCCAGCCATGGTGATTGTGCAGGGCTGTGCACACAACCCGAGGCAGCCTTTTGCCACTTACTTGCTGGGGTCTTGTTTGAGGTACCAAGAGCAATTCCCTGCTGGGGATGTGAAGGGGGACAGTACATGATTTGGGACTGCTGGTGGCCATTCTACCTGCCACTTGGAAAGCCCCTATCCATGGGCAAGTGAGAGACACAAGAACTGGTTATGCAATTTGGATAGTACTCAACAGGAATACAGTTAAGCAGAAACTAGCAGGGCCTGGAAACAGGAAAAGTTAGCACTTTGGGGATGTCTTCTGGGTCTCCAGAGTTTAAACAAGTCTGAAGCCAAGTGCACCTGGGCTCTTTTTAATTACATCAACCAGTTCATCTTTTTAAATGGGCTAGAGAGGTATGTTTTGTTGTAGTAGAAGGAGCCTATTATAATTCCCTTTTGTTCTCATGCATTATTTTTATCAGATTAAAGGGAGGGCCTTGGGGGTGCCTGGGTGGCTCAGTCAGTCAATCATCTGTGTTCAGCTCAGGTCATGATCTTAGGGTCCTGGGATCCAGACCAGCAGGCGGGCTTCCTACCCAAAAGGGAGTCTGCTTTCCCTCTGTCCTCTCCCTCTGCCCATGTTCTCTCTCCCTCAAATAAATAAATAAAATCTTTAGAAGAAAAATAAAAGAGAGGGACTTGGTTTTTCCCCCTCTCTTTCTCAAAATAGTTTTTGCCTTGATTCTTTACTACTTAGAAAAATTTCCAAAAATTATACAGAAAAAAACAAAAACCCATACTACTGATGTTTTGGTTGATTCCCTTCTTGCCTCTTTTCTGTACAAAGCTGCATTCATATTGAGAATTCAATTTCAAATTCTGCCTCTATAACCTAATATGCATCATAGCATTGCAAAAGTAGTATATATCCAATGGAGAAAGCTCAGAAAACACAGGGAAGTAAGGACAGAAATTAAATATTACCCACAGATTAATCATTACTGACATTTTGTTTTCTTCTATCTTTCTTTACTTTTCAATTTCAATATCAGGACTCAGTAGTAGACGATATTTTATTAAAAGATATATTCTCTCTCACTACTTATAAGACATTTTAAAATGGCTTTTGGGGCACCTGGGTGGCTCAGTCGGTTAAGCGGCTGCCTTTGGCTCAGGTCATGATCCCAGTGTCCTCGGATCAGGCTCCTTGCTCAGCAGAGAGCCTGCTTCTCCCTCTCTCTCTGCCTGCCACTCTGCCTACATGTGCTCTCTCTCTCTCTGTCAAATAAATAAATAAATAAATAGTCCTTTAAAAAAAAAAAGACATTTTAAATGGTTTCATCAAATGAATGTGCCATAATTTAATTTATTAAATAACCTATTGAATTTATTAAATTATTTAATTTATCCATTGTTGGGCATTTGTTTTAAAAATATTATTTTAATTTTGTGCAAAAGTATTTCCATTTTACAGTCTGAAAAGCAGAATCACTAAGTCAATGCTCAGAAGTATTTTAAGTCAATTAAAAGTATTATCGAACTGCTCTCCAGAAAATTTGTAATAAGTTCCACTCCTACCAATAATTTATGAAGTAGCTTGATAAACACCCCTTTGGTAGCTGCATAGGATTTCTTATCTATAGAATGACTTCAGATGCTCATTTTCATGTGACAAGATATTTCCAATTTTTCACTACTATAAATAAAACTAAAAAAGAAAGATGTTTGTACGTAAAATCTTTGTATCCACTTCACACTTCTCTAGGTGATTCCAAAAAGCAAATTTTAACCAAAGGGTATAAATATTTTCAAAGTCGTTGATCCTTACTGATGTCAAATTGTTTTCCAGAATCACGGTATTAATCTATACTTCCACCCATAAAGTGTGAGAAATGGTTTCCAACCCCACTAACATGACATGTCGCCGCCATCAAAGCAAAACAACCCAACAGCAAAATATCTAAAAATATTTACTCCTTTGAAAGGTGTTACAGCAATGTTTTAATTTCTTTGATTATAAGTGAAGTTTAATATTTTTTCATATAGTCTTACTTTTACTTGGGTGTGAACTATCTATTTACATCCCTTTCTCTTTTTACCTCTTTGTGTTTTCCTGCAGGGTCTGCGCAAGTTCTTTACATGGAGGCTACTGACCTATCATCTCCCATGTGTGGACCAGAGATTCATTTTATGTTGTTTCTATTCTGTTTCACATATGCTTTTCTGCATTAGGACGCTGGACTTCCCCTGCTAAGTATGGCCATCTGCATTAACCTGTGCCCTGTCTCCACGCGGGGAGGCAGCACAGAACGTGGGCTAAGATCCAGAGTGCCTTCTCCTGGGATAACAGTGTCTACCTTTCAGGACTATTGTGAAGAGTGACTGATACCACAGACATCATACAGTTTCTTATGCCTTGCCCATAGCGAGTTCTCACCACTGTTTTATTTATTTTCCTTGACTATCATTTAACCTAGAACTTTATTTTATTTTTTTAAAAGATTTTATTTATTTATTTGACAGATAGACATTACAAGTAGGCAGAGAGGCAGGCAGAAAGAGAGCTAGAGGAGGAAGTGGGCTCCCTGCTGAACAGAGAGTCCGATGTGGGGCTTGATCCCAGGACCCTGGGATCACGACCTAAGCTGAAGGCAGAGGCTTTTAACCCACTGAGCCACCCAGATGTCCCTAACCTAGAATTTTATTAATGATATTTTTTGATGTGAAGAAATTACAAGGGTTAATGTTGTCAAATACAACTTTTTTTTCCATTATGAATCTCCATTTTTATACTTATAAGGCATTTTCATAGCTCATTTAAATATCTCCAGGTATTTACTCAAAAGGAAATATGTGCGTGTGTGTATGTATATATATGTATATATTTAAAGATTTTAACATGAATGTTCATAGTGGCTTTATTTGTAATAGTAAAAACCTGGAAACCACCCTAATGTCCATCAATGGATTAATGGACAAACAATAACCAAACACAGCAATAAAAATGAGCGTATTCGTGATTCATGCAACGACAAGGTTGAATCTGACAAAGGAGTATGCTCTGTATGATTCCAAATAGGAAACACTAGAAAACGCAAACTATTTTATGATGACCAAAAGGGGTCCTGTGCTTGCTTGGGAATGAGGAGGGGGTGAGAGGGCGGCATTACCAAGGGGCACAGAAAATTTGGGGATGATGGAGATGCTCACTATCTGGATTCTAGAGGTGGTTTAAAGGGTGTACACATTAGGTCAAAACATACTGATTCATACACTGTCAATAAGGGGTCATTGTCAATTATATCTTGATAGAGCTGTTTTAAAAATTCCTCTATACTTTTTTCTAATTCCCATAGTTTGATTTATTATCAGTATTTAAGTCTAATCTAGTTGGAATTTATTTATTTATTTATTTATTTATTTGAAATTTTATTTATTTGACAGACAGAGATCACAAGTAGGCAGTGAGGCAGGCAGAGAGGGAGGAGGAAGCAGGCTCCCCGCTGAGCAGAGAGATATGGGGCTCGATCCCAGGACCCTGAGATCATGATCTGAACTGAAGGCAGAGGCTTGAACCCACTGAGCTACCCAGGTGCCCCTCTAGTTGGAATTTATATTGTAGTATGAATGAAGACCTTCTCCTTCCCCATAAGACTTAAACTAATCATAATCATCATCCCTATTGATACGTACTGCCTTGTCTAGCATATATTAACACGTACGCCAGTATTTGTCTACACCCTAGGGTTTTCTCTATATCAATACCGTCTTTAATTATAGTTCAGCTTAATTATAATGATAGCTTTGTAATATATTTACTAGCTGCTAAGAAAAGCTACCCTTCGTCTTCATTCTCTTTTTGCCTAACCCTAATCCTCAACGAGAGTCTCAGACCTTAGCATTTCTGTCAAAAGAGAACATTCAAACCCAAAGGATTCCTTTAAGACCATTTTCAAATGGTATTATTTGTTTATTACCAAAGGTAGTAAACGTTGCAATTCAGAACGGTTTCTTGTATGTTTTAAGGAAAAGGATAAGCAGGAGGAAGGCCGAATGGAAGCAACGCTCAGGGAAGTAGGGACCCTCAGTGTTGGCAAGTTGGAAACACCTGTCGCTGAGGGGCAGCCCCTCTGGCTTTGTTTCTCCTGCTGAGACTTTAACGTAAGTTCTGTTGGGGAATCAGCCAGGGGCAAGAGTATTTTTGATATTTCTGGGAGAGAAGAAAGATGGCTACACTCACGAGCAGTGGTAAAGAAGACTGTGTAGTACGAAGGACAAACACACACCTAAGAACAGAACAGGACACTATGCTGGTAGGATAAAATAATATATTGTTGTGTTGTTGGGTGACTACCGGAGAGACTAGTTTGGAGGCTCCTAATAATTGCCTTTTATGAGTTTTACACAGGCATAAAGCATCTGCCTTGTTGTCTTCTGGTTTTGGCCATTTGAATTATTTAAAATCCACTCATGTAGATGTTGGAGGGGACAGCCTTTCCTTAAACTAAAAAGAATTGCGTCTCATTTTTATTCATTTTAGCTTCCCACACTGGGAATTACAATTTCTGAGTATTCTCTTTATTCCATAGTGATTTTTTCATCAGATGTTTACAAATCAAAGTGATTACTTGTGAGAGTACAAAGAGACAATAACAAGGTGGTTAACACTTATTAAATGCCTACTGTGTACATAAACTACCTTGAAGTATGAAGAAGAAAGAGGATGCAATCTGAATTATCTGAATAAATGCAAGAGCTCTTCATTTGTAATAGAAGTCTTTTAAAAGGCAAATTGCTATCACTGAGGTGATTTTTGCATCTGAAGTTAAGAGGGACTTCCAGTGAACAGCATGTAATAGTAAGTCAGTAAATTAAAATCTATGCTTTGCTGGCTAATTCAGTGCCTCCAAGAAATTCATTCATTCATTTTTAAGAGGAGGATAATGGTGTCATCTCCCTTGCAAGATTATTAGGAGATTCAAATGTAATGCCACCGAAATACTGTACAAACAGTAGATCACATATACATGTTAGTCATTATGGTTAATAAAAGCTTATTACTTCTCCAGATAATAAATGACACATAACATTTGCAGATATTACTTTGGAAATACTGTGAATCATAACATTATTCACATAGTCCCTAAATGTTCAAAGAAACTATGGCCATCTAAGGTCATGGAGATGTAGTCATCTGAGATGAAGGTTCCATAGAGGAGGATAATATCTAAAGACAGATTTTCCCACCTTGTCCCCCAGCCTGCCCTTCCCTAAGTAGCAGAGTGGAGGGAGATCTGCTGGTCTCCTGCGTCATCCTTTTATGGGGGGTGGTACCTAGCACACCTGCCCGGTGACATCATTGGCTAAAACACTAGTCATAGATAGACAAAGGGGGCTATGGGAGTGACAGATGCAGAAGACAAGGGAACTCCCGGTCACCCATCCTGAGGCCTTCCCTTGCTCGCTCTCTTCTGCAATCCCCTGACTCCTTCTAGAGTTCTCACATTTATGCCTCCCTGAGCCATGGCGTCCTCAAACCTTCACTGCTCATTTTTCATGCACAGTCCGCAGCACTACCATTCTCTCCAGGAATCCCATGAACAGAGCTGTCCTTTCACTGTCTCTGTCTACAATGAATGGTAATCTTTAATTTTGCATCTGTTGACATTCTTACTTCAGTTAGACTGCAAGTCACCTCATTTTCCATTAAATTATTCTGTACAGAGGAGGACAGCCCACTACCCCCAACTAACCCATGTTATAGGGAAAACACATCAGAACTCAAGTTTCTGTTTGACTTTGTTCTAGGGTCTGGTTGGGTTGAGTTCTGCCCAGGACCACCTGCATGACCTTGGGAACTCTATTACTAATCCATTCTGTTATGACCACACCTTTCCAGCCTCTGGCCTGATTCTTTTTCCTGCCTCCTCCCCAACCCCCCGACTAACTCCCTTAGGTTATACAAATGTCAGACTACAATGAAAAAATTGACATATTATGCAAATACCAAGCAAGGAAGGGAATTTTGCTTGCTGGCATTAAGAATTAAGACCGTTAGCTGCAGTCATTCTCTACCAAAAGGGCAGAGCCGCGTAGATGTGTATATGGAACACTTCTATGAGGCACATTTTTTGAGGTGAAAACTTCAAGTGCCTGTCAGACTGATAATGTTTGAGTAAAAAGAGGGTTCCTCCAATTTATAATGGGCATGCTTGTCAACAAAGCTTTACTCAAACTTACATGAGAATAAAACCAAAGCTGCCCTAACAACCTTACTATTTCTGAGCAGTGTGGTGTAGAATGATATAAATATCAGAACATCTTCTAAATCTTATTACAGAATAATAATTGCTAGCAGCTTTAGGAATTTTCTGTATGTCAAGTGCTCTGTAAGTACTTTATAGGTATTATCCCCTTTTCATATAATAGGCTTTACATAGATTAAGGGTAGACAAGATGGCATAGTGGTTGACCCCACTAACTACAGCTCTCTTATTAACTGTAAACCCTTGGGGAGATTGGTTAACCTCTCTGCCCTTTCATGCATAATCTTAAAGGTGATATATAACAAAAGGCTCATGGGGTTGTTGCAATGATTAACAGAGATAAGAACTGTATATATTCAGTGACTTCTATGTGCTAGGTATTGTTCTCTAAATGAGGATTCATTAACTTGAAATTAGATAAGTAAACTTGGGGTGCCTGCGTGACTCATTGGTTAGGTGACTGCCTTCAGCTCAGGTTATGACCCTGGGTCCTGGGATTGAGCGCTGAGGAGGGCTCCCTGCTCCGTAGGAAGTCTGCTTCTCTCTCCTGCTGTCCCTCCCTCTGCTTGAGCTCCCGTGTTTTCGCTCTCTCTCTCTCTGTCAAATGAATTAAGAAAAAATCTTTAAAAAAAATGAATAAACTAAACACACTGCAAATAGTATCTGGCATTTAGAAAGTGTGCTCCTTTATTACATCAGAGAATGCGCAGAACACTCACATGACGTGCTCTGTGTGTGCTCGTGCATGTTTGGGTTTTCTACTGCTGTCCAACATCCTGGAAAGAACTACATGGTCAGTACCTTGCTATTCTCTGCTATTCCCTCCTTATCCTCTTTGGTTGATCCTTCTGACAGCCAGGCTGCTGCGCATCCTCTCAGGCCAGACCCCTGTTCTTCTTTCAGCTCTCTGTATTGTCAAGACCACATTCACCTCCTCCACTTCATTCTGCATTTCTCAACACTCTTTTCCGACCACAGTGATCATAAGACTTCGGAAGAAATCAATAGTAACTTCTTGGAAAACAGTGGAGGCCCTGATGCTGGAAGTAACAGCTTCTACTATCTTTCCAATCCATAAGTGAACCGGGATATACAGCCAAGAGAAAAAAAAAAAAAAAATCCACCTCAATGGGTAAAGGCAAGAGAATAATAATGTTCCGAAGTCAGAAGTTCATTTAGAAGACCTGCTTCCACAACAATAAAGGAAACGGCATTTTGACCTTTCTAAATGAGCTCTAGTTATATATTCTAAAAATCCTATGTGTTGGAAAGAAAAAAATTCACTATATGCCCTTATTAAAGAACATTAAGGTTTTAATGAAAGGGATACTTTCATAAAGGGATTATTTCATAAATATAAAGTTATATTTCCATTATATCACATCTCCAAACAATATTGTGATGTGCCACATGCTTCAAGAATACAGATGACAGGAAGTGGCACTTATTTCCAACAAGGGTGATTTGTACAAGTTGGTCTTGTTAGGAAAACTTGCATATTACGAGATAAGCTCTGTTTCCTTGGCCACAATAATCTTGCTGTAGCGCTGCATGCGGTAATTGACAATTTTCAAGGGGGCTTAAAAAATAAGTCAGATGTTCTCTACCTGACTCACTGTAAAGACAGACAATTGCCAAAACCCCTCTCAAATCAACTCCTTTTCAAATTCTACTTTCCCGCCCTGAGGTCAGAATGGCCCTCCCTCACCCTTGTTCTAAACTGCGCCATTAACTTCTTCCCTTATGTCTGAAGACAGCTAGTCTGTCTTCCTCCTAGTCTATTTTCTACCTTGCTCCTGGTATGACTTTTCTCAGACGGCTTCCCAGAGTATCCAGGATAAAGCAGTTTAAATTCCATAGAAGAGAGATGAGACTACTCAGTGTGGTTTAACAGGGCTGCCCCTGGCCTGACATCCTCGTTTGGCAATCATTGGCAGTGCAATTTTCTCATCAATAAATTAGGGCAGTATTTGCTTCATAGGGTTGTGGCAAGAATTAAATAATGCATGAAAAATGCTTAATCTAATGCTTAGTGGCCCGTATATGGTTACTGCGATTACAGTGATAATGATGGTGACAATGATGTAAGGATGAAGTCATGATGACGGTGACGAAGGTGGTGGTGACGGCAGTGGTGATGGCAGTGGTGACAGTGGTGGTGATGGTGATCTGGTCCCTGAACACTTTCTGAGTTCTGTTCTCGTTACACCTTCACGACTAGCTTACATTTTTGGAGATTTCCGATTCTCACCTTTCCCTGATTTTTCCCAACTGTTCCCTCTCTATAGATCTTTTTTTCCCTAGTCTCCTATTTAATGCTCACTATTTTTAAAGTTTTTCCCAATGCTTCCTTCTACACAAACCACTTTTTCACCCCTTCTCTGTAACATCTGGTCTGTGTCATATGATTGCTAATCATATTCCAAGGAAACTTTGAATCTAGGGACTCTAGACTGTTGTTATGTTTTCAATGTCAAATCCAGAGTCTGAATGTGAAATAATAGAAAAGAGATATTGGTCTCCGTCCCTAGGCCCTGGCACAGAGCTCCTAAAACCCTTGTAATTTCCTAAGTGATAAGAACATCAGGAGCATCTTTTGTTCTAATTTTGGTGCTTATCCCTGGCACCTGATACAAAGCTCCTAAAGACTTTGGAATTTTCCAGGTGATAGGAGTAAGTGTCTTTGTTCTAAGGGTGAATCTTGGATAGCTTTGGGATGGGGCTGGTCACCAGAAAGACCAAGTCATGAGGAGGAGCTTGGAACTTTCAACTCCATCCCCATTCTCTAGGGACAATGATTCATGACTGACTGTGTCCAAACTGATGAAGCCTCCATAAAAAATCCCCAAAGTGTGGGGTTTGGGGAGCTTCTGGGTTGGTGAATACACCCCTGTGACAGGCACGGGGTGCACCCCAACTCCACAGGGACAGAAGTGCCTGCCCTCAGAACTCTTCTGGAACTCAGCCTGTGTATCTCTTCATCTGGTTGTTCATTGGTATTGTTTCTTGCAGTCTCTGTTATGCAATAAAACAGCAAACATTAAGTAAGTATTTCCTTGAGTTCTGTGAGCTGTTCTAGCAAATGATTAAATCTGAGGAGGGGGTCATGGAAACTTTTGAAAGGGTCAGAAAGGCCAATTGGTCAGAAACACAGGTGATAACCTGGACTTATCACTGGCATATGAGTTAGGTGGGAACGGCAGTCCTGTGAGACTGAGACCTGCTCCTGTGGGATCTGACAGTAACTCCAGGCAGTTAGAATTGTTTGGAGTAGGAAATCTACACATCTGGTGTCAGAAGTATTGTAAGAGTGGTAGTAGTGTGAGAATAAAGAAAAACAAAGTATTTTTTTTTTTTTTTTTTACACATGATACATAAATTCAACTTGTGTTTTCCTTTTGGCAAGTGAAACAATGAGTGAACATTAGAATTCTTAAGTGAGCAAGGCTAAAGAATATTTGAGACCAAGACTTCTCTGAACAATCTTGAACTTGTAGTCACAGAATTAAAGGATCTCCCTGTTAAGTATTTCTTTGAATGAAAGGAAAATTTCACAAAGATATTTACCTTCTTGCCCTTTATCACCCTTATTCATCAGAGATGTCTGAAATGAACCCCTGCATTAAAAAAAAGACCCAATTTGTTGTCCTTAATTCTAGAGCCACACTGTCCAGTAAGAGACTGCTAATCACAGATGGCTATTTGAATTTAAATTACTTAGTATTAAATAAAATTAAATATACAGTTCCTCAAAGACACTGGCCATATTTTGAGGGCTCAACTACAGGTGATTAGTAGTTACCATTGGACAGTGCAGACATAGACCATGGAAGGTTCTTTTTTTCATACTTACTTATTTATTTTAGAGAAAGATTGCAAAAATGTGTGTGTGCCGGGTGGGGAGGGGCAAAGGGAGAGCGAATCCTCAAGCAGACTACTTGTTGAGCGTGGAACCCAAACTGGGCTTGACACGGGCCTCAATCCCATGACACTGAGATCATGATCTGAGCTGAAATCAAGAGTCAGATGCTTAATGGACTGACCCACCCAAGCACCCCATCATGGAAGGTTCTACTGACCAACACTGCACTAGAGCTCTGCCCACTGCACTACACCTAAAGGCTGGTTTACATTTGAGACCAATTATCCTCTGCTCATCCTTATGTAAGCAGAAATTTCTTTTGACTAATTTTTGAACAATAATAATTGGGAAGTATATTCTATCCAAAATATTTTACTGCTTTTCTATCATAGTCAAGGCATTCCAGGTTTTACCATTTGGCATTTCCTTCTGGTGCAATTGTAACAATATACCCTTTCTCTTCCATTTGATATTGGACTTTTTATTTGCAAGATCAGTTGTGAAGACAAATGCAAATAAATGGATAAAGGGACCCACAGATGTTTTTATTTTCTACTTCATAACATTAATATTTTAATAATGCCTTATATTTCTATATTTACATTATTTCAACGGGTCCATAGCAGCACTCAGGCATTCTGAGTCTTAAACCAGCCAAGGCCCTTTTCTCTATATTATGCCGCCTATTCATGTTTTATACTAAAGAGTAGAGAAGTGGAACAGTTCGATAAGCATATGGCCATGTCTCTGACTTCTTTTGGCTTTATAGCTATCAGAGCAGAAATATAAGCTGGTGTGTTTGTTACTTTCTCAGGTCTTTTTTTTTTTCTTCTTCTTCAGAATGGCTGCCCTTGTTTACACATAAACAGCATAACAATAAAGAAACCTGTAAATATATGTTTGACTATTTATTTTGTTAGGATATTTTCCTTGTAGTAGAACTGTTGGGTCCAAAGGTATGTAATTAAAGCCTTTAATACACATTGCCATGTTGGCCCTACCCTCTTCCAAAAGTATCAATTTGTACTTTCAATAGGATTGTATGCGAGCTTGCATTTTCCACACCCTCCCTAACATTGGGTATTATCTCCCTCTCTTCCTCCTGCTTCTCTCTTTTAAAAAGATTTGCTAAGGATTAAATGATAGTTGTTTTATTTGTAGGTATTTTAAAAATAACTATTTTTATATAACGTGAAAGGACAATCCATGAAAGAAATAATTGATGAGCTAGGCTTCATTAAAATTAAAAACTTCTGCTCTGTGAAAGACAATCTCAAGAGAATGAGAAGACAAGCCACAGACTGGAAGAATAAATTTGCAAAAGACACATCAGATAAAGGACTGTTATCAAAGATATACAAAGAACTCTTAAAATCAACAATAAAAAAGCAAACAGCTCAATTAAAATATGGGCCAATGACCCAAAACAAACACTTTACCAAAGAAGATATACAGATGGCAAATAGGCATATGAAAAGATGTTCACATAATATGTTACTAGGAAGAGGCAAATTAAAACAACAATGAGATATCACTGTACAAGTACTAGAATGCTCAAAGTCCAGAACACCAACACCACCAAATACTGGTGACGTGTGGACTAATAGGAATACTCGTTCATAGCTGGTGGGAATTCAAAATGGTACAACCACTTAAGAAGACAGTGTGGAAGTTTCTTACAAAACTAAACATCTCTTACCATATGACTCAGCAATCATACTCCTCGTTATTTCCCAAAGGAGTTGAAAACTTATGCCTATACAAAACCCTGAACATGGATTAAGACTTAATCATAACCGCCCAAACTTGGAAGCAACCAAGATGTCCTTCAGTAGGTGAATGAATAAATAAACTGTGATACATCCAGACAATGTAGTATTATTCAGTGCTAAAAAGAAATGAGCTATCAAGACATGACATGACATGACACAAAGGAACCTTAAATGTGTATTACTAAGTAGAGGAAGCCAATCTGAGAAGGCTACATGATATATGATTCCAATTATATGACATTCTGGCAAAAGGCAAAGCTATAGAGACAATAAAAAGATCAGTGGTTTCCTGGAAAGAGGGTGGAGTAGGGAGAGATAAAAAGGCAGAGCACAGAGGATTTTTAGGACACTGAAAATACTCTGTGTGATGTTATAATAATGGATAGATATCATTATACATTTGTCCAGACCCACAGGATGGACAATGTCATGAGTGAACCCTGAGGTAAACTATGATCTTTTCATGATTATGATGTATCAGTGTAGGTTCATCCTTGGTAAAAAATGTACAATTCTGGTAAGTCATGTTGATAATAGTAGAAGCTATCCAGATGTGTAATAACTTTTCATGTAACCATTCCTTTGTGATTTCTGCCTTTGCAAACATGCTTTTCCATCTCAAGTTCCATATTTTCTTCTACTACTTTATATATACCACATTACATGTTGGAATTGTCAATCCATATGGCATTTTCTTTCATATGAAGGTAGGTAGAGGCAAAAAAAAAAAAAAAGGAGTATAATTTTCTCCCAAAGAAGCCAAATTAATAGATTTCAGACATAAAACATTGTTATTTATTTAGAACAAATCATTTAAGGGGGCTCCTGGGTGGCTCAGTCAGTTAAATGTCCAACTCTTGATTTTAAACCAGCTTCTAATCTCGGGGTTGTGAGACTGGGCCCCATGTCAAGCTTCACATGCAGTGGTAGTCTGCTTGAGATGCTCTCTCTCCTTCTCCCTCTGTTACTCCCCCGGTTGTGTGCATGCCCTCTCTTTTTCTCTCTTTCTCAAAATAAATAAATAAATTTAGAATTTAAAAAGATGATTGAAATATTAAAGTAGTGTCAACAGTGAATATTTATAATATGCATGCCAGGTAGTGGGGAATTACTATAATAATATTACTTTAAAATTTATCAGGCTAATACTATGAGAATGGAACCAGTTGATTATTCCCTTTTTGTACACTAAAACAAATTATTCACTACCAGCAATGAGCTTACTCTTTTACTGTCACACTGCACAATTATTGGTAAATTTAATTGTTACTGATGAAAGCCTCTATTGCTTATTGAACAAAGTCAACATCCTTTATAATAAGCTCTGATGAAACTATAGGAGACTCACCTATTGTTAGAGGTTTTTAAATGTTATTAATGGAATTAATTAAATTAGAAAGTAAATATCTGAAAATCATACCCCCATTAGAAATTTCTACTTTTTTTTTTAAAGATTTTATTCATTTATTTGAGAGAGAGAGTGTGCATGAGAGAGAGCACAAGCGGGGGGAAGGGATAGAAAGAAGCAGACTCCCCAATGAGCAGAGAGGCCAACACGGGACTTGATCCCAGGACCCTGGGATCATGACTTGAGCTGAAGGCAGACGCTTAAACAACTGAGCAACCCAAACACCTCAGGAATTTCTGTTTTCTTTTTAGAAACATTGGCCTTTTACACTATACAGGGCTTAGTGCTTTATAATAAAGTCCATTTTATTCCCTGAATTAATCATTATGGCCACTGTCATCATGATCATCATCATGGTGTCATTACTTTTTTTTTTCATATGAAACATTTAAGAATATTTTTTAAAAGTCCAATTCGTTTTATGCAAAAATTACGTGGTTGTCAATAATAAAATACACTTTAGTGAAGTTATAGGTTTAAAAATAGCAATACCTAAAAATGGAACTTTACTTTAGAAATATTGTCTTGGGGTTCAACAGTTACCATTAATTTTATTGAAGAAGCTATAATAGTCACTACAATTCTTCTTCATCATGCCTCTGTTGAACATCTATCTCCTTAATAGAGGTAGATGTAGATAATTAGCTGTTTGTCTGAGAGGTTAGGGAGTTCTAGAAATTAAAGCTAAAATGCTCAGAAACACATCCAATCATTCAAAATGAACAATAAAGCATGATTTAAAGAGATGTTGACAAAAATACGATTTAATTAAAACACCTTGGCAACATTTCTAATTTAAAAATGAGCATATCAAAAATCATTTCACATCCTAAGAATGTAAGTATCAAAACAACTAGAAAAGAAACTTCCTTAAAGCCATTATGGAACACAGTGTAGAGGTTTCTCGAAAAACTAAAAATAGAACTACCATATGATCCAGCAATATCTTTTCTGAGTGTATCCACAAAGGAAGTTAAATAAGTCCATGGAAGAGATATCTGTGCTCCGATGCTCACTGCAGCATTATTCACAATAACCAAGATATGGAAATGATGTAAGTGTTATTGACATATGAATGGATAAAGACATGGTGGTATACTCATACAATGGAGTATTTGTAAAGGAGATTATGCCATGTGCAACAACATGAATGAACCTTAAAGACATTATACTAAGTGAAATAAGCCAGACACAGAAAGAAAAATACCGCATGTTCTTACTTACATGGGGAATCTAAAAAAGTCAAATACATTGAAGCAGAGGGTAGAATGGTGGTTACCAGAGATGGGGAGGTGGGGGGGAATGAGGAAATGTTGGTCAGCAGGTACAACTTTGCAGTTATGTGGGATAAATAAGTCTAGAAAGCTAATGTATAGCATAATGACTATAGGTAATAATACTGTATTACTGCACACTGGAAATTTGCTAAGAGAGTAGATCTCAAGTGCTCTTACCACATACCAAAAAGCAGTACCTAGGTGAGGAAAAGATACATTAATTAGCTTGACTGTGGTAATCATTTCACTATGTATATGTGTGTACCGAATCATGTTGTACAACTTAAATATATAGTTATTATTTAAAAAACAAAACTTAAAAGGATCTTGCATTATATGGACCTCTCAGTTATGTAGACCTGAGAAACGGACATGTACATATGGCCTAGTGTCAGGTGTATATAAAGATCACAGAAATCTGGGTATATATTCATTTTTACACACATCTCACTCTAATGTCTCAGCCGGATGATATCTTAGCCCATAACAGTAGGACAGAGTCAATAGGAACTGCCGGAACTGAAAAATAGTTATCTGTCATTCCAGTTCTAGAACGGATCTAGGCCTGATCGAGTATTTCAAATACGGGATAGTGGAATGCTAGTACTTTTCAGTAATTCCACCTCATCCACCTACTCCATCTCTCTTCTTTTATGAAGAGAGATTTAACCCATGCCAGCACAGCTGGGAAAGAAGATAGCTTGGTTAAGAGATCATTTACATGTTTATCTTTACTTCTCATCTGTCTCTCTTGTGTTCTCTTTGTGTCTCTCTCTGACTTTCTCTCCCTTATTCTTTGCCCCCCTCCCTCTTTTATTTTTCCTTTAATATATCACTTTCTACCTCAGATATTGTCAGTATTGAGAACTTCACACTTTAAAATATGTTGCCATCTTTCACTCCTTCTTGGGAACTTATTCTTAACTAATAACAACTTATGCTTGTGAAAATATTTGATGTTTCAGAGCTGATGCTCATAGCTTGTTCTATATGCCAAACAACACAGGGTAAAAGGAAAGAATAATTTCAGACACAATACGGGCATTTTACGCATGTTCACTGTTAGTATAACGCTTTTGATATGTGTTATCATAGAAATAGTGCCCTCTATTCGCAATTATGGCCAAAATAATTGTTTTGAAAAGTAATTATAACTCCTTGCTCTAATTTAGAAGATGACCCAGATGTATAAAAACCAGAGAGACAAAGGAAATAACAATGAAAACCACAGAGGCTGAATGGGTTTCAGAAAATCTGTTTCCCTTTTTGAAGAAAGAATGATATATGGCCAAACTTGGGATCATTTGCTTGGCTTGTATCCAAATCAGTCTAGTGGCAAATAACTGATTTTAGCCAGGAAAATACTACTTTCTCTGATGAAAACACTCCAGGTAGAGAGTGAATCCACCTGAGAAATGGGGGAGGGTGTGGGTGTGGGAGGTGGGGGAGTGGGGGGGTTGGGGGGGGGGGGTGTCTGTTCCTGTTTTGGTCAGGCTTTGTCCCTAAAGCTACCAGGACAACTTTGTTCTATTTGTTCTGAGTCCAGAAAAGCTGGCTGGGTTAGCCCAGCTAAAAAAAAACCTGAAGTAAATCCTAATGTCTTAAGAGAAAGACCAGACATCAAACATCAAGTAGAAACCGTGGAGTAGGCAGGAGTAAGTTACTAGTCAAGACATTTTCTGGTCCTCTAAATTGCTCTGGGGATATCAAAAAGCCACTTCTTTTGAAGCGAGCTGCTAGGGGGCCAAGTAAACAACGCAGGAGGAGGCTTCTGAGCTCTGGGAATGGCTGCTTCCCCACGCCACCCTGCATTGTTTACATTCAGCTCTCTCCAGCCTCCAAGCTAGAGTTCACTTTATGCTAACCCGTATTGTATTTGCTTCTATTTTTAAATCCTCCGAGGCACACAGAACCACAGTGCCTGAAAGGACAGAATACTAATGGAAATAAAATATGCTGTAAAAACTATAGATAACACCGAACCGCTCCTGTGAGTTGAGGCTGGTAGGAATATGATGCAAGAGGAACAAATGCACAGATAGGAGAAATACACAAAATAACATGTGGGAAGACTTTGTCCTCTGGCTTAATTTAGTATACTGGACAAAACAGCTTAGGACCCCGGATGCCGCTCATCAGGTGTCCTCTCGGAAAAGGGGACCATTTTCAAAGATCAAAGCAAGGAAGCACTTTGCCCAAGTTTTACATTGACCCGAAGACTCAAATTACGGCATTCTTCCTACTTCTTTCCAGCTTTCCTTCTTTTATTTGCACGCGCACCCTCACACACACTACCAAAGAACTAGAGAAATTCACAACATTTCAGACTTTCAAATTAATAAAGGGTGAAATCGGAGGGGAGGGAGCTGGGGGTGGGAGGGGGACAGGAGAAATTTGTCCTGTGCCCATGGAGGGCTGCAGGGGGTGGGGGCGCCGGTGACATTCCACGCAGCAAGTTATGCTCCTGCAACAGAAGAGTTCAGTTTCATAGATTCGGTGGTGCCTTACCTGGTTTTGTAGTGAACTGCACGAACTTGCCCCTAATTCTTCCCCTAAAGTCCTACATATGCTGAGAGCCATAGTATTTGACCTTACACATTTCCACAGAAGAAACTCCAAAGCAACCTTTAACTTCAGTAAAACGCTGTGTTCATTCTTCCCCTTGTGCTCAACACACAGCAATCTAATACACCTCATCATGTGGTCCGTTACCATGGTAGCAATGAATCCAGCTGCTGAAATACAAAAGACTGACAAAAAGTTGCCTTTTTCCCCCTCCACCCACCCTCACAAAGTCAGAGTTTTGTGGTTTTTTTTTTTTTTTTCTGTATGACAAGTCTAATTTGAATATGTTTCTGGTGCTGACTCAACTTCGTGAGCAAGGAAGAAAAAAATAAAAAAGATAAACGAACAGCAGAGGTGTAAGAATAAGAGGTCCCCCAAAGCCTTTAAACAAACAAAATAACTATATGCATTCTTCAGTCGCCACTAATCCAAGATACTGGTCATTAGCTGCTACTTCTTCCAACCAAGTATTTTTGCCAGTTACTAACTCAATAGAGAAATGCAGCAATGATCTCACAGCCCCTTTAAATATATATATAAAAGTGAAATAATACAGCCAACATGGATGCTGAAAGCACGGCATCAGGGTAGGAAGGGCTAGTCTCAAAGTGTTTTCCTAGAGCAAACTTCTAATCACAGCTCAGAGATGGGAGGTAAAATTCTCCCTCTTCTTTTCATCTAACCCTGTGTTTAACCATTACTTAAACAGATTAAGTGTCAGTCCTATTTCAAGTGATCATAGATTTGGATCTGCGGTGACACAGCCTGGTAGAATGAACCAAACCATACTTGGGGGCTCTATCTTAAGGGTAGGAATTTTGGAGTTAGGACAACAGCAACTCTGAAGAGTCCTGCCCCATCCCCCTAAACCCATGGCTATGTAATTATGATTTAAGGAACCACCTTTGGTTTATTCCCAGTACTTAAGGAAGCCTGACGGGAGGCCTGGGCAACAGGCTTGACCTCTCGTCAGCTGCAGTCTCTCCTTCCCACCATGGACATCCTTCATAGCTACCACTTTCTACCCTCCAGCCAGCAGCTACTTTATCCCTGGGGTTCTCACTGCCACTCCCCTGCTTCCCCAGATTTGCTTACTTTCCAAATTTAGCTCATATTTCAGAATAATTCATTGACATATCTGTTCTCTTTTTTTCGACATGGACCCGCCCAGGAAGGGGAATGGGGTCTTACTCATCTTTGCCTATCATGTAACACTAGCAAAGGGTTTGGAATAAGGTAGGGCTCACTGGGTATTGCTTGAATGGATGAAGCAAGGGATGAAAGCTCTGTGTCAGCACAGTGAAGGAAAGCTCAGCTCCTCCATCGTTGTGCTCATAGCATTCTCTGTGGTGGTTCAACCCCTGAGGGGTTTGCACAGGCTCTTCCTTATTATTCCACGCTGCAAAGGGAGGCAGGCAACAGTAGCTCTTAGGAAGAGCACCCAGGAAATTACTCGGATGTGGGTTTGAAGTTCTACCCAGGCTAGCTTTGTGATCTTGGATAGACCATTTAAACTCTCTAAACCCTGTTAAAATTTTGTAAAATTTGTACTTTAAAGAGTTATGACAAGAAATTAAATGAGATAACCCAAGGAAAATACTAAGCACTGTGCTTGAAACATAGTAAGTGCTCAATAAATTACCGCTAGTGTTGTTTAGCCAAATTGTTTATGAGTTTTGAACAAGAAGGATGACAAGAAAGCTCATTGACTCCTGACTTTCCCTTGCTGATAAAACTGTCACTTTCAACCACATACACATTTTCAATTATATGCTTCATAATATGAGCATAATACAGTGACCATTTTAGACAACCAGCCTGGATTGCCTGCTCCTACTTAAAAAGCATCTAGAGGAGCTGACCAGTCAAAAGGTTTTAACATATTCCCAGTGTGAAATGGACTGTAAAAAGAGTATTAAAGTTGGTCAATTAAAAAAATCTTTTTAATATGAAAAACACGAAATAAAGCAGTTCATTTTGATATTTATATCGAATTTTCAATAAGTGGCTTATATGTTACTAGCAGGTTTTTTTCAAATCAAAATGAGGTATAAAGAATTGCCATCATAAAGAGCCTAAGAATAGAAATTATGTACAGAGATTACATTTTTAACAGTTTACAGGTGTTAGCTTAACAGCAGCCTTTGAAAGGTCACCTTGATCCTGATCCTTAACAGGGCCTATAAAGGGCTCACCACTACAGACTTCTTAGTTGCTTTTCTCCAGTCATCTAACTCAGGAAATGACCAGACACCAAAGCCAGCTACATGGAAAAATTAGCATGAAAATCCCTTTGAAGCCTTGCAGTGCAAAGCAGCAGCCAGGGTTAAAAAAAACAAAACAAAAACAATAAAACCCAAACCAAGAAACACCACCACCAACAACAAAACAAAAACCTATGGTGGAGATAAAGAACTTTCATGGCAGAAAGTTACTATAAAGAATAAAATGAATGTTGTGCTTTGTGAGATTTCTCTATCATTAAAAAAAAAAATCCCTACAACAAACCAGTAGAGATTATTAAAATAGCTTTGGTACTGGGTACAACTCTGAAAAATCCTTCAACGTTGTGACTCATGATGACACAGTCCTATAAAGCATGTAAGTGAGGCAGAACAGGCAAAAAAAAAAAAAAAAAAGGCAAGAAGCATATACTCTGGAAAGTCAGAGCCCCTTAATCCTTCAGGACAGTTGATGAAGGAAAGACGAATGGAACCACGATTTCAATAATTCATAATTACTCTCATGTGTGGCTTAATTGAAAAGAAACTCACTGCTTGTCTTCACTTCTTCAGGAGGCTTTACTTTGTGTCTTTTTCCTCCTACAGATTGGTTAGGCATCTCACGGTTCCTCATTTTGTAAACTGAAGAGCCCACCATTTATCTAGTTAATGGAAACTATTCCTAGAGCATAACTACCATTAGCATACCACTTTTGTCAGATGTTAAGCAACTTGTCTGATTCTCTCTCTTAAGCATTAGGGAAATATGATGTCAATATGTTTGGTTTCACAAGGTCTCAAATCCCCCTTTTGCAAATGTTAAAATTAACTTCTTGCTCAGTGGGAACAAAATTTGTAACATGATCCATGCTGGTGTGACCCACTTAATTTCATATGAAGAATCCAATCACCGAGGGAAAAATAGTCTTTGAGACATAATGCTTCAGAACGTACCCTGGGAAGATGTGCCAAGCCCAGGGGGACGCATAGACCTGGGAGAGAGCTTATAAGATTGTTAGCTTCACCGCTCTCTCTTCAGACACAAGGGCACCTAAAATCCCACAAACTCAAGGTAACAATGTGGGCTCAGAGGTCACACCCTTGAGTTAAGCAGCAAGGCTACCAAAAACAAAAACAAAAAAAACCCCAAACAAAGAAACAAACAAAATAAACCAAACCAAAACAAACTGGCTGCTAATGTCAGTTAAATTAAAAACAAGACAAAGACAATTTGAACCTCTGCAAAATCTATTTTTTTCAGGTCACATCTTAAAATTGTTATTTTATAATACCACAAAGAGCTTTACTGTCAGGGCACTAGTTTAAATCAAATAGGAGAGCTTGTTCACAGCAACAACATAAAAGATTGTGATTTATTGAATATTTTTTGCAGGCACATAGTTTCTTGGGCTGCTTTGAGCGGCTGACCTAAAAAATATTAATCGGATTAGTATCTGTTCTACTCATGAAAATTTCTTATGAAAGAACAAGGCTATTGCAAGGCATCTTGGTTTATATAACTCAATATCAAGATATTCTATTTCCCCCTTAAGATGTTTTCAAAACACGCACTTCTCTTTTGAATTGTATTAACGGGGCTATAAATATCTGTGTCTAAATAGCACTGTGAAATTGATGGCTACACATTCTACAGGTAACTTATTGGGATCCCCCAATCATTTTGTTTTGTTCACATATAGAAATTTATTCCCAAATTTCTGCGTTTGGATTCGTCATCTCTTCAAAATTCACAATTATAGTCTGGATTCTTCCTTAGTGAAAAACACACTTGGTTTTTAAACTTAACAGTAAAAGTGACATCACTTGCCCATTTTCTCACTGAAAGGTAGTATCACAAATCCAATGCAGGGAAGTTGAAAAATATAGAAAGATTTATGAAATAACATTAAAAACACATATAATTTAACTATCAGAGATAACCAGTATTGACATTGTGATGTATTTCTTAATTTTATGTACTAAAAATCCTGGATAATTTTGACTACAGTTTTCTTCTGCTTAAAGAAAGACATGCAAAATAAACACAGTATGATATTACAGATTCGTGGAAAATATTTCTTTTTAATAATTTTTTAATTTTTTTATAGACATATATTTTTATCCCCAGGGGTACAGGTCTGTGAATCGCCAGATTTACACACTTCACAGCACTCACCAAAACACATACCCTCCCCAATGTCCATAACCCCACCCCCCTTCTCCCAACCTCCCTCCCCCCAGCAACCCTCAGTTTGTTTTGTGAGATTAAGAGTCACATATGGTTTGTCTCCCTCCCAATCCCATCTTGTTTCACTGATTCTTCTCCTACCTACTTAAGCCCCCATGTTGCATCACCACTTCCTCATATCAGGGAGATCATATGATAGTTGTCTTTCTCTGCTTGACTTATTTCGCTAAGCATGATACGCTCTAGTTCCATCCATGTTGTCGCAAATGGCAAGATTTCAAATTTCTTTTGATGGCTGCATAGTATTCCATTGTGTATATATACCACATCTTCTTGATCCATTCATCTGTTGATGGACATCTAGGTTCTTTCCATAGTTTGGCTATTGTGGACATTGCTGCTATAAACATTCGGGTGCACGTGACCCTTTGATCACTACGTTTGTATCTTTAGTGTAAATACCCAATAGTGCAATTGCTGGGTCATAGGGCAGTTCTATTTTCAACATTTTGAGGAACCTCCATGCTGTTTTCCAGAATGCACCAGCTTGCATTCCCACCAACAGTGTAGGAGGGTTCCCCTTTTTCCGCATCCTCGCCAGCATCTGTCATTTCCTGACTTGTTGATTTTAGCCATTCTGACTGGTGTGAGGTGATATCTCATTGTGGTTTTGATTTGTATTTCCCTGATGCTGAGTGACATGGAGCACTTTTTCATGTGTCTGTTGGCCATCTAGGTGTCTTCTTTGGAGAAATGTCTGTTCATGTCCTCTGCCCATTTCTTGATTGGATTATTTGTTCTTTGGGTGTTGAGTTTGCTAAGTTCTTTATAGATTTTGGACACTAGTCCTTTATCTGATATGTAGTTTGCAAATATCTTCTCCCATTCTGTCAGTTGTCTTTTGATTTTGTTAATTGTTTCCTTTGCTGTGCAAAAGCTTTTGATCTTGATGAAATCCCAATAGTTCATTTTTGCCCTTGCTTCCCTTGCCTTTGGCGATGTTCCTAGGAAGATGTTGCTGTGGCTGAGGTCGAAGAGGTAATCGTGGAAAATATTTTTTAATAGTTGCATAAAATTTCACTATTTGGAGGTATCAGAATTCACTTAGCCATCCCTCATTGTCAAACATATATTTAGTCTTTTCCAGGTTTCTTTATATAAAACAATATATCTTTGTATGGACATTTTGGGTTATATCTTGGGTTATTCCCTTAGAATAGGTTCCTGTGCAGGAGGGGGAATTACTGAGTTTAAGTTAGAAAATTTAAGTATAGAATTTTATTTTTTTCTTATTTAAGCATAGCATTTTGGAATTGGAAGACCCATCCTTATAATTCAATGGAATATTTCGTTTTATTGACAAGGAAACTGAGGTGAGATGACTGGCTCAAAGTCCTGCTACGAATTCTTCCCATGCAAGAACCAGACAGAAGATCTTTGTGAGTCCGCTCAGCTTTCTCTCATTTCACCCTGCTGACTCTCAAAGAGAATTCATCTCTGAGGTGCTCCTTCCCAGTGCTGGTTTGGTGTCCTCTGTGAAACTCCACCAATGTGCTCCAGAGTCTGAGGCAGGAGTGGGAGTTCCATGGAGGTGGATAACACAGTTTTATTTTTTATTTTTCTGTCAGAGAGAATCCACATGGTGGCATTGCTACAGTCACCTTTCACTTGATAGTAAAGCAGAGAGGATCCTGAGAAGCAGCAAATATTCCCTCATGTCAAAAATCTGTTCTGAGGAGAACACAGTGAAAAAAGATTCCCAGAGAGTTGAGAGGTCAGGATGCTCAAGAAGTTGGTGAGTTTAAATTGACATAAAATTAGGCAGAGCTCCTTGATAGACCCTGAGGTCTTTTATGGCCTTGTGTTCTGTTGAAAAAACAGAAGATCTGTGGGATTTGAGTGGCAGTTTTTAGGTCACTTGTAGGGGCAGGGGAAGAAGTACTTGTCTGGTCATCCCCTGTGACAATTCTATATCCTGGAAACCCAGGTGTGTTTGCACAGTCATGATGATGTCTTCGTTTGACAGAATATATTCTTTCTCAGTTAGAGGGAACAGGGAAGAACATTCTTGAAAATCGAGTCTACTCACAAAGTCAAGGAAACAGCCTTATTCCTGAGAATTTACTCTTGAAATTATTCATTTTCTTAGTCTGAATATGCAGTACACAGAGATTATTATTTCTTAATCCCTTCTGTGTGACTTACTCTAAAAGAAGATGATTTATTCTAATTCCATAAATTTTAATTAAGTATCTTCTCAAACCACATATTGTATAGGTGTAGGCAAAGAATATAAATAGCCTACAACCTAGATGGGGAGACAGAATATGGATAAAGAAAATATAGCTGTAGATATAATATATGAAAAAAAAATAATTGTTTCGGGAGTAGATAGATAATTAGGTCAGTTTAAGCAGAACACAAAGGAGGAGGAAATCACTCATTCAGGGTGCCCCAAGCTTGGAAAGCAGTTGGCTACTGGGATATTAGGTGTATTTTCCCAGATTCTTTTACTTTGTATTTGGGCACTTGAACTACATTCACGTAGTATACATGCTACAACTCGATGGAGGGATGCCTGATGTACCCTAAAAGCATATGCGGTGACCAAGATTAGATGTAGGAGCGATAAAAGCTACTGAGTTTTCTCTTCCCCTGTAATGTACTCCTGAGAAAGGATAAGTAATTAGGTAGTTGGTGGCAATGTGAGGGGGGACAATGGGTAGTAGCTGCTTTTCCAGTAATATGTGTGTATATACCATAGGTAATGAGATAGAGAGATTAGGAAGCAAGTTCAATGTTATGTACCCTGCAGGCACTCAATAAAAAGTTAATTATTGATGCTGACTTTGATAAAAATAAAGCGTATTATAAAATGAAGCAAGTCAGGAGAATGATTAAAGGCAAGACTGTAGGAGAAGAAATTATTAAGGAAAACACAGACTGAAAAATTGGAAAAGGATATAAGGTAACTTAAGGAAAAAGATTAAAAAAAGAAAGAAGCATATGTGGTTAAAGAGAACACATAGCAAAATCATCCAGGAGGTATAAGAGAGAGAGAGCACTGAAGAAAAACACAATGGAGAAAGTTCTTTGAATAAACTAAGACGAGTGACAAATCAATGTCTGAAATGTCATTCCTTATACCTAAATGAATTCCGTTATTGGAATGAATGAAGAAGGGTCCATTTGATAGTTGAACACATTTATATAAATTGACCCATGATATGAAGATATCAGGAAATTTAGACCCTTCTGGATGTCTCTGGTGGGAAACACTGCACCGGTAGAGATCATTCATCTGATGTGTCAGACGTTCCCATATATGACACGAGGGAGTTCACGGTTATCCTTGCTCCATATTTCACATTGGTTAATTCCACATCAGGCCACTGCGTTCTGTTTAGAGCCTCACTCACAGTGAATGTGCAACGGAGAAACTGGAGAAAGCATTGTACAATGGTGAACAATGAACCGGAAGGGAAGTAACCTAGAAGCCTGGGAGGGAGGCACTTAAGTGTTTGAAGGGCTATTGCACATAAATAATGGTGAGCAGGTGTTTCTTCATTTTTTACTGAAGGGACCACAATTTGTGTTTGCCAGGTGAGACACCGGAAAGGACTCCTGACATAATATCAAACTTATGGCATGTAAATAATACAAGGCAGAGAGACATTAGTTTCTACTTTGTTCATCGCAGATGAATAGTCTTTTGGAGGATGTTAGCCACTTGCATTCATCATACACGTAAAGACACTTTACATCCCAGTGGAAACACAGTTATGTGTTTATATGTTCCTATATACACACATCCAGAAGACAGAAACCTTAAGTCATATATCAGATCCTGTGGCTTGGATCGCCTGCCCATACTATCCTACTTTTAGCAATAATATGCAAAGTGTTAAACACTATTTGTGTTATCTATTTTGGCCTTCCAGTATCTTTGATAAACAGTGTAGACCAATGAAAAAATGAAAGTAATGCAAAATATTTTCTGTTCACTTACACTTTCACTAGCCACAATTAATATTTTTGCTATTTACTTATCCGTATCTGTCTCTAAGTAATTATGTAGCTTGATTTTCAAATGGATGGTTGAACAGTTGAAATGGCAATGGGGATAAAGAGTCCACTTATCACTGTGAGCACTGAACCATGTATAGATTTATTCAATCAGTGTACTGAACACCTGAAATGAATATAAAAACCGTATGTTAACTATACTAGAATTAAAATTAAAAATTCAATTAACTAAAAACACACATGGAGACATACTTCAAGAATGATAAAAATAAGTAAAAATGCAAAAAAGAGAAATAAAATAAAATGAATTATTACTTTTAAAACTGTAGTGTTTTCCATAGTCTAAAGGAAACTACAGTCTTCATGACTATCTTTGAGGAACAATGCTTTTTGGGGGGAATAAACTTTAATGGGGCTACTGTTTATATTATACACTACTCCACAAGAAAATGATGAAGGAAGAGACATTAAGCCACCCTGTGTAACAGAGGAAAAAAAAACAAAACAAAAACGCTCCCTTCATTATGGGTGGCATAGCTGGAAAACTGTGAGTTATTAACTGGAAAGAGAAAGGGTCTGGTGACTCCAGCCAGGGAGAATGGGTGTAACTTCTGGCCACGGGTAACAAGGTCTAGGTCATAGGGAATTCTTATCAGTAGGGGAAGCAGTTTCTAAAACATTGCAGCCCGGGAGGAAATGGACAATAAGGATCCCTCTGAAGGGTATGACAATGGTCTAAGGAATAATGATGCTGATGACTAATTTTCATATTCTGACTTACAACATCTCTGTTACCAACAAGATTTTAGGAAAGCTTTAAGAATTGCTCTTAGCTTCACAGTACGTCAGTCTGTGTCCAGGCTTGGAATGGGGCATGAAGATAGAATATGCTCTCTAAGAAGGTGATATTTGAGATGACACCTGTGAAGAATGGGGAAGAGTCTTTTAGGCAAAGGGAGGAGCATGTGTGAGGTCCCTGAGGTCCCTGAGGGGAAAGAGCCTGATGTTTCCAAGGAACACCAGAAGAACGGTGTGGTTGGAGCACTATGCAAAAAGGGCAGAGGGTCATGGCATGGAAAATTTGGTAGGTTAGGGCTTTGGAGGGACTCTAAACTTTATTCGAAGTATCACGGGAAGGTTTTGAAGGATTTAAAACATAGGGTAACATACTCCAACTTCTGTTTTTAAAAGAGAATCCTGGCTATGGCTTCGAGAATGGACAGGAAAGGGGCAAGAGTGTTTAACATGCCACCAGTCTGAGGGTCAACGGTTGACTCTGAACTAAAATGCTGACAGTGGAGACAGTGAGAAGTCCATGCATTTTAAAATATATTTTGGAGACTGAATTGATACCACTCGGTCACACATAGAATGAAGGAGGATGAGTGAGAATAGAATATAAAGAAAAACTCCTAGCATTCTGCAATAAATGGAGGTGCCATCTACTACAGACCGGAAGCTGGCTCCAGGAGCACGCCGAGGAAATGCAACGTGGGATAAGGCAAAATGTTGAATCCAAAATGTCTCTAAGTCAGTTAAGCAGTAATGTCACATAGGCTATGTCTATATTTACCTGAAGCCCTGAATATAGGGCTTGAATGGAGATGTACAGGCAAGAACCTGGTTTTTTTTTTGTGTGTGTGTGTTTTAAAGATTTTATTTATTTATTTACAGAGTGAGAGATCACAAGTAGGCAGAGAGGCCGGCAGAGAGAGAGAGGAGGAAGCAGGCTCCCTACTGAGCAGAGAGACCGATGCGGGACTCGATCCCAAGACCCTGAGATCATGACCTGAGCCGAAGGCAGCGGCTTAACCCACTGAGCCACCCAGGCGCCCTGTAGGTATGTTTTTTAAAGCCCTGGTAAAAGGAGAACGGACATGGAGAAGCGTACTCAAGACTCCTCTCTAAGGAAAAGGGCCAGGGAGGTAAGAGGAAATCCTTGTGAGTGTGTTTCTATGGAAGCTACATGGGAGTTCTTCAAGAAGGAAGGGGTGGTCTTTGGGTTGAAATCTACTGAGATGTTGAGTAAGATGAGAACAGGAAAAGTATTCATTAGCTTTAGAATATGGCGATAATGACCACCTTAATGAAAACCTTTTTCATGAAATGGTGAGGGACAGAAAAATGAGGGGTAAGGAAGTGGAGTCAGATTAGGTATATGATTTTTTTGGTGGGGGGGGAGAGAAAGCTGGATTTGTAGGGGAGCAGATGTAGGGGAGCCAGTGAAAGGAAACATAAAATCAAGAGAATATTTCAAATATAGTAGACTCTAGAAAACATTTATATGCTGAGAAGAGTGGCTCATTAAAGGCAGAGAGACTGATGGTATGGGAGAGAAAATAGCTGACTGCATGTGTGTAGTCCTAAGAAGGTAAATGGGGACAAGATACAGAGTGTATGTAGAGAAACTGCCTCGCCTGTGATAGGAGAGGAGGATGAAAATGGGGGTGTATGTGTACAATTAGGCAAGGCAAGAGGGGGTTCCTATCTAGTGACTACTATCATTTCAGTGAAGTAAGAAGCAAGGTTGCTAGCTCAGAATGAGGAATGGGGAGAAGAATTTTTGTGCAAGGGGAGAAATAATGAGCTAATCATTATGGAGAGTTAGAGAGTGGCTACGGAGAGAGTAGGAGAGCCACAGAGTGTTGCAAGCACATCTGATGCAGTGATCATGAGTCTAGGATGCTCAGATGTGTGGCTTTAACAAAGCTCAACCAAAAACGTATGGGTAGGTCAGGTGAGGGGGTTCATCTACCCTGCTTGGCTTATGCCTGGTGAATATGACGGGAGGAAAGATATGCAAGGGAGTTGAAGGTACATTAAAGGAGATGGACCATAAAATCTAACCAGGCAAAGAGGGAAGTAAAGACAGGAGATGGGTATTGGACAGTGAGAAAGAACCAAGACAAAAAGATTCTGTAACAAACGCAAAGAATAGCAAGTGTGGAGATCAGAACAAAAGAGCTGGAAGGGTAGAATGTGGTGTTTGGAGAGGGTGGTATCTTGCTTGCTTTTCTGATGGCGGACAGGTTCAAAGAAGTAATGGCTGAGGTCACGTGGAGGGATTTATTTCTGGATATGAGGAAGGTATTGATTGGATCATCCATGGGTACACTGAACTTATCAAGAATAAAGCACTTAAGCAGCACAAATCAAAGTTCTGTAGGAAGCAGAGTTAAGCTCTTGCCCTGTGGTCTATGGCTGGGTGGATTTTGTATGATGGGAGGTGCTGGTAGCTTTCTTTATCATTGCATTGTTAGAGGCTCCTTAAGTAATAATTCAACACCAGAGGAAAACAGGGTTGAGAAAGGGGTAAGAAACAAGGTCCTGAGCATAACCTTTGAACTTTTGAATCTACCCTTATTTGAAGCCTAACCATTCCTATTTTGTTGTTAGCCTAAGTGATTTTTTTTTTTTAAGCTTTTATTTGGGGGAGAAAGAGAGAACACAAGCAGGTCAGGGTGGGCGGTACAGGGAGAGGGAGAAGCAGGCTCTCTGCTGAGCAGGTAGCCTAGTGCAGGGCTTGATCCCAGGATCTTGGGATCATGACCTGAGCCCAAGGCAGACGCTTCACCCACTGAGCCACCCAGGCACCCCTAGCCTGAGTGATTTAAAAAAAAAATTTGTTTTTGTCACTTGCAAACACAAGGCATAAACTAATATAGATGGGTCTATTTCATAAAAAAGAAATATTTGGAAATATAATGGATTTGTTGCTTATCTAATATCCATTTTTCTTTGCTGGCAGAATTTTTTATTATTAATTATTTTTATTAACATATAATGTATTATTTGCCCCAGGGGTACAGGTCTGTGAATCATCAGGGTTACACATTTCACACCACTCACCATATCACATACCCTCCCCAATGTCCATAACCCAACCACCCTCTCCCTAACCCCCCTACCCCCAGCAACCCTCAGTTTGTTTTGTGAGATTAAGAGTCTCTTAGGCTTTGTCTCCCTCCCAATCCCATCTCGTTTCATTCTTCCATACTTCCACCATAGGCCTCAAGGAAAGGATCAAAGTCAATCACTGCTCTTGTAATCCCCTCACCGGTGGTGCCAGTAAAATATAAAGGGAAATCTGCTAGGGCGAGTGTAGTGCATTGAGCAGTGCGATGGTTAATTTTACGTGCCAGCTTGACTAGGCCATGGGGTGCCCATATATTTTGTTAAATAATATTCTGGATGTGTCTCTGTGGGTGTTTCTGGATGAGATTAACATTTCAATGGATAGATTTAGTAAAGCAGATTGCCCTCCCCAATATGGTTGAGTCATACAATCTGCTGAATGCTTGCATAGAAGGAAATGCTGAACAAGAAAGAATTTTTTCTTTCTGCTTGATGGTCTTTGAGTTGGGACATTGGTCTTTTCTTGCCTTTGGACTCATACTAGAGCTTACTTCATTGGCTTTCCTGGTTCTCTGGCCTTGCAGAGATGGGGGCTTCTCAGCTTCCATAATCGTGAGAGTCAATCCCTGATTAAAAAAAAAAAAACCTCCTTCTCTACATGTCCTATTAGTTCTGTTTCTCTAGAGAATTCTATTATAAGTGATGGTCCTCAAAAACTCATAGTCGCCAAGAAACTTGGAATGTGGCCTCATTTGGAAATAGTCTTTGCAGATGTATTTAATTAAGGATCAAGAGGAACTCATACTGGGCTAAAGTGGGCCTTAAGTGCCATGACTATATCCTAAGAGGAGAGGACAATGAGAAAAAATACTCAAAAGAAGGCCATGGGAAGAATGGGGTAGAGATCTGAGTGATTCAGATATAAGCCAAGGAAGCCAACGATCACTGGAGCCACCAGAAGTTAGGAAGAATCAAGGAAGGAGTCTTCCCCAGAGTCTTTAGAGGGAGCATGCCCCTGCCCACATCTGGATTTCAGAATTCTCTCCTCCAGAACCACGAGAGAACAGATAGCTGTTATTTTTAAGCACCAAGTTTGCGATCATCTGTTATAACGTCCCTAGAGAAGGAATACAGGGGGTTTCTGGGAAAGGTCCTTCATCCAAATAAGAGGCTGACAGGGAGAAAAGAAAATGTTGGTGGATGAGGACATGGCAAAAGTTTCCATGTGGCCGAGGCACAGGCTGGGTGGTGAATCAAGGTCCAAGAAGAGCCTCAAGAGGTAGTGGGGTTCGGGTCTCCATCCCGGGAAGCACTGAGAAGCAGACGTGAAGGACCATGTCAAGGGAATTAGGAGTGAAAAAGTGAAACCATTCTCTGAAATAACATGCTCTCTTTCCCTCTCTCTCTCTCAAATAAATAAACACATCTTTAAAAAAAAGAAGACTGAGGGGCGCCTGGGTGGCTCAGTGGGTTAAAGACTCTACCTTCAGCTTGGATCATGATCCCGGGGTCCTGGGATCGAGCCCCGTGTCGGGCTCTCTGCTCAGCAGGGAGCCTGCTTCCTGCTCTCTTGCCTGCCTCTCTGCCTACTTGTGATCTCTGTCTGTCAAATAAATAAATAAAATCTTAAAAAAAAAAAAAAAAAAGAAGACTGAAATATATTCCTCTCCCAAACCGATCGAAGAGAACCATATACATTTGGAAAAAGCCATTTGAGAACATGAGTCCCAGCAGACATTCATTCTCTATTCTGGGCACAGTATATCAAAGACGTTAGGATCTTCTTGTTGCCTTTTCAGTCATTCTCTTGTCCCCTATCACACCATGGAGAAGAATATTGTATTAAATGCGAATTCTTATTGTTATGACTTAATGAGCTACTTCTGAGGAAGCGGTTTCACCAACCCATGAGAAAGGTCTGGAATGGCTAGGGCTGAATCGAGGCTTAGGTCACCCAGCTGAAACTAAAGTCAACGTTTCAGTTACTCATTTATGTCCTCCAGCCTCTTGGACACACCTCCCCTGGTTCCTAGGCAACCACAGCTTTCCGCACTTAGTCCACATTAAGCAGGACTGTGTGTGAATTTGGAAACGATCTATTTTAATGAGAAGGCAATCGTGAGCCGAACCAGACTGTTATCTTTGTTATGAAGTAGGACACAACGCAGGGGACTTCCCTATTTTTCAGAACGCGGATTTATAACACTTGACTGACAACCTTCATGTTTGCAGGTACAACCGACACAAGAGCCTCAGAGCTGGAGGCTGTGGGAAACCTCAGAGGAATCCTTTTTATCAGATGGAGGAATTCCCTTTAAGAACTGCGTCTGGGACAGGGATTCACAAGCCCTGCTTCTCAGGCCCCTTTTTTGCTCTACAGACAGTGGGGAGTGGGAATGGTGGGGGTGTCGGGGAGTGTGTGGGGGGGGAGTGGGAATGTTGAGGGTGTGGGCTGGGGTTGGGGATGGGAGGGTGTTTATATCCGGGTAATTTTACCACTGTACTCAATGTCTGCAAATGTTTCTTGCCAAAGAGACTTGGAAGTGCTGGGGGAATTGCCAGGGATTCAGGAGGTGGCATGCTTTGTGTTACTGCGTGGCACTGTTGACCATGCAGGAGGTTCCTGAGCCGAGCAGATCTCTGTCTGTGCAGGTATCAAACGGAACTCTCCCAAATTGAGGTCATGAGAGGCTCATTTGCAGTCACTGAATGGGAAGAAGGGAGCCTTCTCTGGAACACGATGAGCCTTTTTTTTTTTTTTTTTTTAAATCTCCAAATGTGCCTTCTGTGGATGCTACTAGTCTGGGAAGAAATTCAACTTCAGAGCTATTCGTACACGTCAGAAAGGGACAATGTCATAATAAGAACATGCTCTTAGAAAAAGACAGCCACTTCACTTATCTTTCTATCCAGCTAGAACTGGAAGAAAAATTATGGCAAATATTTATTTGAGTCTGAACGTGTATTCTACACACACATAAACACTGAAAAACTTCCAGCCCACTGTTACGGAATTGTAAAGAGTGACAGGAAAGAGAGCTAAGGTATTCATCTATTTTGATTATTTGAAACTATCTGATTCACAGTGGAAGATTTTGCTGAAATAAAGTGTACAGATTTAAAAGTCAGGTATTGAAAGTTATAAAAATCAACTGATGGTTGAAATATAGGCTAAAACGATAAACTGTCACTCATACGAATGCACTAACATCAAAGCACGTTATGATTAACTTTTGTAAACACATAATAATCCTTAATTTTTGATAGGAAAGCATTGTTCCATCCATTCTTCTGACGATCACAGTTTTAAAAATCATACATACATAAAGGTAAATAGCATCCTGCAAACTCTTCTGGGAAATTAAAGGGGAAATCGGCACACAAAAGATAACTCAACAAGCAGGGACATAACCTGGGGCTGTGAATAGAAGTATTGTTTTTTCTAAGATACTATAAATTTATTTTACTCAAAGATAGGCACCGCAGTGTACCTATGATACTTTTTTTTTTAAATTCTTTTTCACTCTGTAATATGAAAAAGTTATCCATATAACAGCAGGAGACCAAAGACACAGGCCTGTATCTTTCTGTTTTTTAATAGATGGGGCATTTATAGATTTTACTATTTTACATTTTTAAAGAAACGAATATGTACAATCCCTTTAGCTGCTATTTTTAGCGTCACATTCCGCCTGTCGGCACCTGGACTCTTTTGGTCTTCCCATTCAAGGGCAGTTTACGGCTTTTGTGCTGGGGTCTCATACACGTGCACACCAGACAATAAGCAGGATGTGATCCGGGAAGGCATCTCTGCTGTTGCTCAGCGGTATGTCCAACACCTAGCAAAGCTCCCGATAGTTCCTGATAAGTACTTGATGAACAGTAAATCTACTTCTTTGTATTGTAAATAAACCCCAAATCAACCTTGTTTTCTTAGTCTTTTTTTGCATGTCGGAACTCCTCTCTGGAGGATAATAAGATCAAGAATATACTAATACTGGCTAATTGTATGATGGACAGGAGGTAGGTGGTAGGAGACTCACCCAGGTCCTAGACGTGACTTTGCCGCTAATTTGGGGGATTGTACTTAACCTCTCCGCCTCAACTTTTGCAAATGCAAAATTAAGAGTTGCTATGGTCTCAATGTTTGTGTTGTCCTGAAATTCATACGTTGAAATCCTAATGCCGGATGTGATGGTATTACAATGTGGGGATCTGGGGTTGATTAGGTCATGGGGGTGGAGCCCTCATGGGTGGGATGAGTGCTTTTATAAAGGAGGCCTAGCAGGACTCCCTAGCCCCTTCTGCATGTGAGGACACAGAGAGCAAGGGGCTGCTTTGAACCAGGAAATGGGCCCTCACTAGAATGTGACCCTGCTGCTTGGTGTCTTGATCTTGTACTTCCCAGCCTGTGGAACAATGAGAGATAAATCTCCATCTTTTATAAGTTGCCCAGTCTCTGGGATTTTGTTATAGAGGCTTAAATGGAATAAGACAGGGGTCCAGGTTAAATAATCTGAAATATCCTTTCTGATACTTAAATCCTGTGATTCTAAGACATAATCTGTGGCAAATCAAAGTAGGATGTTACCTGAAATAATTATGACTTATTTATCTCAGGCCCCCAGGGGCCTAGCTCAGAGCCTGGGAACCTCAGAGATGTATAATATATATTTAAAGAAAAAATGAGTAAATGATCATTATAGGTATAAATGTGGCCTAAGCATCATCAGGATTTTTCACCAGTGGAAGAATCCCTTCTTTATGGATACTGACTTTTGCAATTAAAATTAAGTCAGAGAGTGGTTTGGGCAAATTTTTAGTTTTATTCATACCAGTTATTATTCTTATACATGGTATTTGAATAGTGTGATTTTTAGAAAAATTCAGAACACAATTATGTACTCTGTTAAGAAGGGCCAACAGAGTTATGCCTATGGAATTTTTATTTTCATACAAATTTTTATAATTAATTACAAATATTCATTTTGTAAATATTTTTAAGGAGAAAAAAGAAAAGGGGGCAGAAATCCTTGCCTTCAAAAGGCCCCAGCACTGGTGGTGATTCTATATAACATATAGCCCTAAAATTCTATCAGTCAATAGTGTTAAGACATCACTTCCGAGCTTCATCAATACATGAGGTTTTTGCATAGTCTCAGAACCACAAGGTGCTATACCTTTGACAATCTTGTTCCACAGAAATAGTCCTAATTTTAGCATCAGCCTAAGCATAAACTTATTTGCTAAAGAGAAACAGATCTATAGACTTATAAATAGCTTGCTTCTCAGGAAGTATTTTAAATGGAAAATTCTAGCATTATATTACATACATATTCTTCTTCTAGGATTAAACTGGAAAGCTCTTTTAGTGAGGCAGTTTGCTGCAGAGGAAAGATAGGACTTCACACTCTCATTCTGCCACTTAGCAGATATGTGACATTGGCAAGTTATCTACTCTCTTGGAACCCTAGCTTTCCTATCTGAATAAGGAGGGAAACAATAGCTAATTTGAGAGGATATTATGAAAATTAAATTAGATGATGTTCAGGGAGCACATGCTTGGGTGCTTGGCTCAGTGCCACCAGATCCCCTCTGTAAGGTGGTCTAAGGGAGCTCTCCCTTTGCTAGTAATGCTGGACAAAGTGCTATGATCTTCATTTACCACACTCGAAGCACGTAAGCACATCTCCAAATAAGAGTCCCCAGACTTCATTCAAAACCAAAAAAGGAGGCTGCTGTGAGCTTGGTATAGGTGATTCAAAGAGAAAGAAAATACTTGGCATTTGTCCTTGATGAAAATTTTAGAGGGAAGATAGACAGATAACAGGAGAAATGGCATGAGGCTGTGAGTGATTGAATGAGATCCCTTTTCTTTCTCTTGTCTACAACTGGAGCTGATCTGGTAATGGCCTAAAGGGCCATGTGAATTCAGAGAAAGACAGATGACAACTGCTGACCCAGGAGGAGGTCATCAATGACTTCAGTGAGATGGTAGCAGAAGTCATGGTAGCAGCTCTGATGGATCTTGCACAAGGACTGGGATATCGCAAGTCCCTGGAGAGTGCCTGTGTGTACATGGGTGATGGGTTTGCAGAGGAGCACAGATGCCAGGAGTGTCTAGGCAGAGGAACCAATGTGAGCAAAAGTCAAAGCACAAAGAGCATGGCTTAGAGAAGGTGGATCAGATGGTTCCTGAGCTAGCCAAGATCAACTGATGAGGAGCAAAGTGGACCTTGAAGCTCAAGAGGTCTGTTGTGCCTGTACTGTGACCCACTAGGGAGTACATGGGATGGATTTTGTTCTGCAGTCGATGGGGCAGCCAGCACTGGCTTCGAGACTGAGGTGGCTTAGGGTGATTAGATCTTGTTGGCACTTGTTCATTGGGTACCTGTGATATACCAGAAACTGTGCTTTGTTGTTTTATGGATCTCCTTTTCTAGTCTTCATGACAACTTATACATAACTTTTCAGGTAAGGATCTAAGACTCTGAGGGGTCAAGTAACTCACTGCTCAAGATTACACATTCTTCAATGGAGCAAATGAAATAAAAGGAGGAATAGGATTTTTCAAATATGAATTTCAGGTTAAACCATTAAAGCATGGGACTAATGAAATTTGAATGTAAATTAGGAAGTTGATTTAGACGGCCATGTTTTAAAAGGAGAATAGGAACACTGAAAGAGGGAATTTGTGGTTCAAAGTGAGGCCATTCAAGATTTGGGTGAGATCTCTTAATATATACCATGTTCTGAAATGATGTAAGATTTTTAATAATAAAAAAATATTGCTTCTGTGTTTGAAAGATACTTCATCATTATATTACATGAGAGAGAGTGAGCGTAATAATTAAGAGTGCAGGGTCTGAAGCCAGACTGCCTACATTTGAATTTTTACCCCCAACTTAACCTCAGCAGATGATTTAACTTCCTTGGCCCTAGTTTCCTTTTCTTTAAATAAGGAGATATAATATTACCTATTACATAGGATTGTTTAAGCATGAAATGAAGTATATGTCTATATAGAATAGTGTTTGGCATAAAGTAAGAACTCAGCAAGCATTAGCTATCCTTGCTTTGGGCCTCAGTCTTCATTCCCCAACCATTTATTTAGAAATTATCTACAGTGAACCAAGGATTAGGTCAGTTTCCAGGAATACCAAGTATGGATTACAGATGATTTCTGCCTTTAAACACATTTGATTCTTTCCAATATCATACTTTGTGGTTCAGCAGAGATACTCCTGATTACCTCTTGTTCAAAGCACTTTCCTGCACTATTTCGGCACCAGTGATTTAAAATTTCCATTTACAATGGAGAGTAAGGAGTAATACCTCCTCTCCTCCACCCTTCCCCCAATATGACATTAAGATCTGTTCAGCCTGAGCTTTCCTTTATGACGTGCTTCCCCTGACCAACTAGGCAACATCATGAAGTTAGTGAGATTCGTTCCATAGCCCCCTCCTACTTATGTGTACCAAATCCTGAGAAGCTGAGTGTTTACTCCCTCAGGAGTCTCTGGCCTGCTAATTCATTAGACTTATGTGTGATGTACTATGTATTATTAATGGATGCATTTCTTTCCCCAAGAGTATTTTTTTTTCTAAATATGACTTTATAAAGCCTCATTTCCATAAGCTGGAGAGAAATGTTAATGATTAGAATCTTCAGTGCTATACCAAACCTAAGGAAGCTTTGTTTAGAGAATATCAGTTATGCAGTGAATCTTAAACCGCACCATAAAGCTATTCATTCCCGCGTCTCTCAATTTTGGGTTATCAAGGGATCCAAGTAATTCTGCTTGTGATGGCATTTTCACATTGTCTGAAAGGATTCTCAATTAGGCATTGCAGGTTTAACATTGACATTGTTTGAACAAATGAAAATTGTTGGTAGGAGGGACACCATGTCCTTTTGAAGGTACCCACAATATATTAAAATGGACAGATGAATAGACACGATAACCTCTGAGAAAAGATTGAAAAGGAAAATGTCTACATAAATAAATGAGAAGGAAATGAAAAAAAGTAAGGTTTAAGCATTAAAATAACTCAGGGAAGTGATTTCATGAAAAGCTACTTTAATATTAAGGAAGCCCTTTATAGAGGGATATTGTTTACCTGCCCAAAAAAGACAGATTCAAAGTGGCATCTGATCACTTAACTTTCTAACAGAGTCAGTATCTATTATAGGAAATGGGAACTGATCAGATCATAAGGCATCTTCAAGTAGCAGATAACAATTACCAAAAGAAAGAGGTCAGATCCATACATAGTCAAATAGATCTGAAGCTCTGGACTTAAATGTGAATGCAGAAATGGGACTGAGGCCCGAAGAAGCAGTTCTTTTTTTTTTTTTTTTTTTTTTTTTTTTAAAGATTTTATTTATTTGACAGAGAGAAATCACAAGTAGATGGAGAGGCAGGCAGAGAGAGAGGGGGAAGCAGGCTCCCTGCTGAGCAGAGAGCCCGATGCGGGACTCGATCCCAGGACCCTGAGATCATGACCTGAGCCGAAGGCAGCGGCTTAACCCACTGAGCCACCCAGGCGCCCCCGAAGAAGCAGTTCTTATCTGTACTTTGTGAAATGAATTTAAAAACTAAAAATTATATTTGGTAAATATCTGAGAATTTTTTTAGAAGATTTTATCTATTTATTTGAGAGAGAGAGAGAGAGAGAAAGCACACAAGCAGGGAGAGGAGTAGAGAGAGAAGCAGACTCCCTGCTGAACAGGAGGCCCAACTCCATCTCAGAGTCCTGGGATCACAACCTGAGCCAAAGGCAGCCGCTTATCTGACTAAGCCACCTAGGTATCCCCATGTCTTCCCCATTTCTGAGAATTTAAAAATTTTCCTATTAATTTGATATGCAAAATAAGAATATGACGATTTTGTTAGCAGCAACAAATTCATGCTACAACATTGTACAGCTTAGAATACGGCTTTCGATATATTAAGTTAAATTTTTTTCAGTGTAGAAAAATCCAACTCTATGTTTAACTTGAAGTGTACCTCCTGAGAGTCATTTTTCTTGGCAGAAGCAAGTAATCCTTGTTCATTTTTTCTCTAATACTTGTGGGAGAAATTAATGAAGGCCTGGTTGGTCAATTAGAATCTAACCAAGAAAAGGGAAAACACTCTAAATATTTTAAACAGATGGAACTTAATCTAGAGAAATGGTTACATGGATGATGGAAGAATTTTGAGCTGAATAGGAGATCAATTGGGAGATCAGCAGAGGCAGGAGGCCAAAGGCATTACCACCCACAGGTCTCAAGGGAGAAAGGGAAGAAGTGATATTAGTGGAGCTCAGAGTTCAAAGTCACGGGGGGAAGCTGGAGACTATGGGGTGAGTTTTGGTGGGAGGAAATATCGCCCATAGGGGTCAGTCCCCATGGAACCGGTAGAGTAGGAGCAGAGCAAGGAATGGACGAGAAGGTAAAAGCTGCCACAGACCAGCAGAACTGGAAAACAGTGTTCAGTAAACATGTTTCTCATTTTCATTTTCTCCTCCAGAGTGTTATGCTAGGCGAACTGACTTACGGATAGTTTTAAAGCACTCTACGCTTGGTACCTGGCAAGTATGTTCCAAAAATAATCTTGTAGATCCATGAAATCACCATTTTAGTTCCACATATAATCTCAATAAAACAAATTTACACATCTCAAAGATTATGAGAGAATGAGCACCTTTACTTTGAAGTTAATAAAAAGTATAAAGGAAACATCAGTATCTTCTGGTTTAGATCAAGAAAGTGGTCAATGCTCTATCAGTTGCATTGTTCTATTCAGAATTGTGAACAGAGAATTATTCTGACATTCTGGAAATCACCATTCTTCAAAGTAGATCATAAAGCCACACTTTGAAAACTGGACTCTGGAAAAGGTGGAAAACCACACAATTTCCTATAGAAGACCACCACTCAGTTGCTCCATTCCTTTCCATTCCGCTGAGAAATGATAATGGTAGATTGCTGATTAATAGTAAAGCACCAATTTGCAGGCTTTTGTCTTTTGTAGCATGGCAAGGCAATTATGGATGATGATGTAAAAAATATTTACCCACCCTTTTTATGGCCAAGCAAAACCAAGCTTAATGTGTGTGAGCACATGTGTGTGCTTAATCATGCAGAGTAGTTTAAAAACCACACCTAACCTAAACCATGTTCTACTTGAATTTAAGCAGGATAAAATCATCCCACAGGCAGCCTCTGGAAAGTTACCTTTGTACTGCACACACAGACTTGGTACTGATTCAATGGTCACTATTGCCATCAAATTTTCCTCTAGCAGTTTTGCCTCATTCTGACTTATTACTCTGATACTAAATCTTTCTACATATTTAAAAAATGAGATGACCTTTAGAATAGAATGAAGTATTCCAGCATTTGCTTAATGGGAGCCTGGAAGAATGTCAGGGTGTCTGTATCTCATACCTCATACTTCAGGAGATTCCTGACAACAACAACAAAACCATGAAAGGCACAGAAACTAAGTCTTTTACCATGTGGCCCCTCACCAGAGGTACAGAACACTGATAACATTCAACACCATTTTCATTTCATGCAAAGGAGAGAAGCACTTTTAAGGGAAAATAGTGCAATGTCCATCTTAAATTCTTTGCTTTAGACACACTCACCTAAAATTCAATGAAGAAACAGCATGAACTTTCCAAAACCATCTATTTTCTCTTCTTTGAAATGGCAGTTGACTATGGCATCTAAAGACTTCCCAAGAACTTCATCCAGGGATTGGTAAATCTTATTTATCTGCAACAGGAAAATACACTTTTATTTAGCTAAGCAACTTATACTTACATCTTTATTACAGATCTAGAACATACAGTATTTTACAAATCCCCCCCACACTAGTAATGGTCTGTAGTACTCAACTCATAACTTAGTTTTCATTTACCATAAGAAATATTTAGGAAAATGGATATTTGTGCTAGAAGTCACTTTATAGATGAGGATAGTGAGGCCAGTGTGTGTGTGTGTGACAGTGAGGTGACTGTCTAAGATTAAGCGGCTGGTTAGTAACAGACAGTGGCCTTGAACCTTGGGTATCTGATATACCTCTTTAGTTTTAGTTGATTAAAAGCCCAGAAAGGGAAAAACATGGAATTTTCTGTCTTTCCCAAGTAAGTAATTTTCTGGAATGTTGTGTCACCATAATTTCTACCAAAGTCAAGGAAATTACAGCTGAGGTCAGAATCCTCAGACCAACATTTCCTTTAATGACTTAGGCCTGAGCAATCCTAAGTGGGTATCCTACAAGAGTCGACTACCACACAGGCAACCTGACATTATTTAATGATGCATATGATTTATTATGGTATGTAATAATAACAAATAATAAATAGTTCCTCAAATTGCCCATTAATGTTTTTTTAACAAAGCTGAACATTTTCTCATCTTTTGCCTTCTGGGAAAATTCACGGAGTAAAAGTAGAAGAGAGAGGTTTGAGATGGTAGTTCCCAGAAGATTCCCCAGTGGTGACCCAGGCACCCGCTCACCGTCTGCCACCAGCTTATCTTTCCCAACAATCTCTCTCATCTGTCCCTTGTCCCTTCTTCCCCTTACCAACTGCACAGGCTGGATATTACTATCCCAGGGGCTGGCAAGCTTGAAGCTGCAGGGAGTTGAAGCTCAGGAAATCCCATGCTAACATGAAGGAAAAGAGTGGGAAGAGATCACAGATGTTGAAGGGGAGAAGGCGTCTGATGACAGTGGGGGTGGAAAAGGAAGGGACAGGAGCCTAGTTCTGCACCCCGGATGGGAGAAAGATGCCCTCTGTCTCCAGCCCCACACCTCCACATTCCCTCCCCACTGACTCCTTCAACCCCAGTTCTCCACAAGGATTATGGTAATTATTTTAGCTCTCATGGCTTCTGGCATCCTATGATTCTAGGTTCCTAGAGAAAATTCTATATAATAACACCCCCTTGCTCTAATCCCAGTTTTCAGATATATTCATTATTGGAGGAGATTTGTCTCACAAGAGATAAAGACATTTTCACAACATAATGAACCCTTGTTCTGTGTCACATTAGAACCCAGCCATCTTTCTCTGTACTTAGATTCTAGATACATACATGGATTTGGCATTTTTTGAGTTAAATATATATTACAACAGTAGTGCTTTCAACATTTTTTGCTTTCTCAAAGTATGTGTTAGTTTTTTTTTTTTTTTTAATTGGGGATTCAGGTAAATTAGAGCTATGCATCTAGGAATAAGTTATGTATTAAAAATATTCTCTCTCCTTCATGAAGGCAGCTCTGTGAGCTCCAACATCAGGAAATAAAGTGGAACTCTTAAACAATCTTATATGCTTTTATATAAGACTATAGAATGTATATCACACACAGAGAAACTGACATCTAGCTGTATCTACAATCGAGAGTCACTCAAGATAGCCTTTGGTACTAACCTGGGGACCTCTTAGGATCATGCTGTTGGTTTCTGCTCTTCTACTTGGCTACTTGGATAAAGATGTTTTGCATTTTTGTTTTCTGTCTAGGTCCCTGGGTTATCTCAGACTGTAAGAGACTAGGAAGGAGACAATGCTCAGATGGAGATGCTGTATTGAAGTAGCCCATGGATGGCCCAGGCTGCACGCCTTACCCTAGATCTACAACTCCAGTAAAGGTTATAACTTGAGTGACACCTTGATTGTAAGCTAGCTTGCTTGCTATTCTTTCTCCACATAGGAGTGGCTCTGTTTCAGCTTGTCTGACACAGACAGTGATCAAAAGCAGAGGTTGAATCTGGAGGCAGTTCTCACCCTCTCCCTCTTGGCTTTTATCCCGTGATGACTCTAGATCACGCAGAAACCAAATATCTATAATCCTTTCTTTCTTTCTACTCTGAGCCGCAGGGTGATGGTCTCCCAAAGTGCCACTGAATTAAAGGCATCCATCCAACTCTCTCCTCTTGCTGCAGCCCACTTGCAAAGCACAAGTCGCAAGTGAACATTGGGTGGGAATAAAAACAATACCTTCCTCTCTTCGAAATCTGATTTAAATTCTGTATCAGCTACTAAATTCTCATTTGAATAACTTGTGACGAGAAATTAAAACTCAGTGTCATGAGATAAAATACAGTCTCTTTTTATCTAGCTCCCTGAAAAGTGGTCAGTCACTGTCTGATTGAAGGTAGGAGTCCATATCTTACCACAAGAGAAAGGAGTATTTTGTTAATTTGGGGTGCCCTATTTTAGACATACGGGTTGGGCAGAAGTGGCAGGAGGCTTTTTGCTTAATAAAATAAACCCTTCAGCACAGAACACACAAAAATAGAATGGGCCACCTAAAAAGGATAGTAATTTTTACACTAATGGTATCAGCTCAACTGAAGGCTCAGTAATATCACCTGTGATGGTGGGATTCTGTCAAGCATGTGCATTCCTTACACAGGATGGTGGAAGTGGTCCCTCCCAACTGAGATCACGTGGGAGCCAACCAGCTATTAGACTGGTGTGTTGTTAATAATCACATTTTTGTCTATATTTATGTCCTCGCTGATCATCCCACCTAAAGTAGTACTCCCTCCTCACGATTTACTGCTCACTCTGATATATTCTCCCACATAGCACGTCAACTATTATTATTTATTCATTGTTTGTCACTTCACATTAGAATAGAAGCTCCACAAAGGCAGGAATCTTGTTCACTACTATGTCCCTGATGCTTTGAACACTGCCTGACACAGAGCAGGCCTGTGGTACTATTTATGGCATGAATAATACATAAAGATTTGAATTTCTCTCTCTCTCTTTTTTACAATTCTCTTTTCTCATAAATAATTGGTCCAGTTTCCTCTTTCTTACCCCTATCAGTTTGCACCATGCTGAAAATAGTTTCATCACAGTTGGAGGAATTCAAAGGCCTTTACTCACATTGAAAAAAGTAAAGAAAACAAGTAGGCACTTTGTCTATTTTCACTGTTATGTAGGAGAAAGATCGTCAATGGATTAAAAGGAGGATTGGAGATGGTGCTCTCCAGTGTTTATGACCTCGTCTTCTTTTTTAGCTATGCTTGGGAGACTACTGTGCCACGATTCTAATCTACTAGATTTCAGAAGTTGGAAGGGAGCTCGCTTTCAGATCCCGTCCAGATCATAGGGGGCCTGTTCCATGTTATGAGAAGCAGCTACAGGTGATGGTGACCATAGACTTGCAAGGGGTGTTCCAGAGAAATGCAAAGATGGAGAGCCACACGGCATTCACAAACATATGAAACTCTGTCTTTTCTGGTGTTTGACATTTTCCTTTGGCATAAATTGTAGGGGCTATTGAAGGATTTTGGCTAAGAATGATGAAAGTCACTTGAGAAATAGTATCTACTTGTCTAAATAATTTCTCAACGACTGACATAGGTTCTGTTTTGTTTATGAGTGACTTTTTGTTGTCATATTCACAATTGGCATGCTGGGGACTCATGCCAGAGCTGAGGCCGAGCTCAGGGTCCTGGCCACCCCTCTTCAGCAGACACAACATCAGCCAGGTCCTCAATGACAAAGAAGCTGGAAGGGGAGGAGAAACAATTCTGAAAGGTCCCCGCAGCATATTCTGGCGCTATAGAAAGGGGACAGAACTGTGATCAGAAGTTGGGGTTTTATTTTTGTCTCTCTACTAAGTATTGGACAAGTCATTTACTGTTAACTGGGTTTCTGTTTTTTCAGAGTAAACTCAGAGTGTTGGTCTAGACCAATGGTTCTCAACCCTGAGGTGATTTTGAACCACCACAGAGACATTTGGTGATGTCAGAGGTATTTTTAGTTGTGGAGGGAAGAGAGGTGCAACCAGCTTCTAGCAGGGATGCTACTGAATATCCTACTATGTACAGCACAGCCCCCAACAGAAAATAATTATCCAGCCCAAAATGACAGTCATGCCAATTCAGAACCATCTAAGCCCGGTGTAGACACTTCAAGTCCCTCCCTATTACCAATATCGTTCTATAATTTTACCACTGGTCCCATCTAGACCTCTGAAGTTGCACAAGATAAGCTTAATTCCCCTTCTGAAGCTTCCTAACTCTACATACCACACCGAGCTCCTTCCTCTACCTTCCAGCTTTGTTCTTAGATGCCCTCCACCCCCGGACCTTGATGGTTCCACAACAGCCTCTGAGGTCCTTCCTTATAACACATGTGACTATGTCGAACTGCCAGCGATTTTCTTATGTCTCCATAAGAACATGTGCAACGGGAGGGCAAGGACTGTCTTGTTTATTTCCTCATCATCTTGAGCATGTCATCTTTCATGAGGGATAATCATCCTCATTACATGTCTGAGTAAATCACTGATCAGTGGAACAATCAGCGAACATGAAGCTCATCATTTTCTTACCTGGTACCTACACAGGCTTGTGATATAAACCTATGCAGATCATCTCACCACATTATTATTTATTGGCTTAAGAATGTCAAAGTGCCTTAGGAAGCTATGGTAAGATGGCTGTGGGGTAGACACAGACACAAATGCGACTAAATTGGACAAAATTGAGAATCACCCCAGACACAATGATAGTAGGGCAGAGTCAGGGAGAAGACTGCTGGAAAGGAGGACTTTCTGGATGGCTTTAAAGCTAGGGACAGACTAGTGCTCAGGGACACTTGGGCACCCTCTCTATTCTAAGGATTTGTTCTTGTTGACACAGAGTTCAGCCTGAGAACCAGGCAGGTCTTGGCTGTTTCTACATATTTCCTATTAAGGGCATCATAACAGACTGTTGCTTCAAGCTCTTACGATGAGAAGGCTGTGGCTCTGGGACAATTGAGCTGTTCAGATCCAGTGTGGCCCCATCACAGAAAGGCAAGATCACAGAGCCTGGTGGACTCCTCCCTCCTGGGATTCTAGGTCCCAAGTGAAGCCCTAGCGAGTCTGGCTGCATCTGTCTCTATGAAGTTCTTACATCTGTCCAAATAAGGACATTAATCTAATTTCAGCGGGAGTTGTACACCTGTCATTTCTGTCTGTCAAATTATAATGTTTCAGAAACATGGGATATACCTCACAATTTACAAAACATAGGGGGGGCATCTGGGTGGCTCAGGGTTAAGCCTCTGCCTTTGGCTCAGGTCATGATCTCAGGGTTGTGGAATCGAGGCCCACATTGGGCTCTCTGCTCAGCAGGGAGCCTGCTTCCCCCCGCCCCCCTCTATCCACCTCTCTGCCTACTTGTGATCTCTCTCTCTGTCAAATAAATAAATAAAATCTAAAATAAATAAAAAATAAAGAAAATAGGTGCCTATACAAGGAAAGTAGAGTCCCTGCCAGACTGCCCCTCTCCATCACCTCCTTTCCTACTCCCTGTAACACATCAGAGAATATTTGAGTGTGAGACAGCAGCGGGCTGTTCAGTTTCCCTCCTGATATTTCACCAACAGACAAGGCTAAAACATCATTCTTCCTCACTTAGGCTAGAATAAGATAAAGCAGAAAGAACAACAACATTTGGACAAAACAGCTGTCAGAGGGAATGGACCTACACGTTCAGCAATGAATGGAGAATTTTTTACAGCATAAAGCCAGAGGCCTGCTGACATTCAGGAGCTCTGAAGGAAAGACTATGGTGACTTGCCTGTCAACATCAGTTCAACCGGGTACTCAGTCAACTGTCTTAAAGTGCCAAGAAGGAAGAAGGGGGTTTATACAGAAAGTCTCAGATCTGTTTTGTGTGCGGCATTTTTTTCATAGGCACTGCCTTTGTGTTTCTTTCTGTTGTATCTTACTGTAAGGATAAAGCAGTTGCATACCCAGATGATATTTGCATTTTAAAAAGACATCCCTCACCCTGTGTGTTTAATGATGTGCACTGCACCTGGCCAGTGCTCCTCAAAGAGGGGTTCAGCCACTACGAACTCACTTAAGGGCCGTAGCTTTTTTTCCTCTCTGAAAATAATCAGTGTAAAAAATAATTAGTTATATGCTAGTATTTATGAATAAACCAGTTTAATAAAAATGGATCAAGAGTTCCACTTTGGAAACTTATAAAGTTATTTGGTAATCAAAGTAATAACTTTCTTTTTAAGAAATGTGGAAAATATAATACATTATAAAGAAAGTTAATTAAAAAAATAAAAATATAAAGTTTAATGTCACCCACATTATGCTGCCTAGAGGCAATTCCTGTGAAGATTTTATACATTTACTTCCTTTTTTTACTTTTTAATATTTTATTTACTTATTTGACAGAGAGAGATCATAAGTAGGCAGAGAGGCAGACAGAGAGAGAGAGGGGGAAGCAGGCTCCCCACTGAGCAGAGAGCCTGATGTGGGGCTCGATCCCAGGACTCTGAGATCATGACCTGAGCTGAAGGCAGAGGGTTTAACCCACTGAACCACCGAGGCACCCCTTTACATTTACTTCCAATTAATATACGCATATATGTATTTGCACACACATAATTTTTTAGTGAAATTGAGGGATTGTAAACTATATATAATTTGGTTGGAAGCTTTTTGTTTGTTTTGCTTTTTGTATTCTATTATTAGTGATCTATACATATTCAGCATAAGTACTCCCCCCCCCCTTATTTTAAAAGATTTATTTATTTAGGGGCACTTGGGTGGCTCAGTTGGTTAAGTGTCTGCCTTTGGCTCAGGTCATGATCCCAGGGTCCTGGGATCTGGCTGTACAATGTGTTCCCTGCTCAGCAGGGAGTCTGCTTCCCCCTCTCTCTTTGTGCTACTCCCTGATCATGACCACCCTCGCTCAAAAGATTTATTTATTTATTTGAGAGAGAGCAAGAGAGAGCACATGCACCCGGTGGGGGAGGGGCAGAGGCAAAGGGAGAGAGAAAATCTCAAGCATACTCCCCTCTGAACGCAGAGCCCAATTCATGGCTGGATCTCATGACCTGGAGATGATGACTTAGCCAAAATCAAGAGTTGGATGCTTAACTGACTCAGCCATGCAGGCATCCCAATGCCTCCACTTTATTTGGCTATGAGATTATTTAATCAAACTTCTTTTTTTTTTAATTTTTAATTTTTTTATTAACATATAATGTATTATTAGCCCTAGGGGTACAGGTCTGTGAATCGCCAGGTTTACTATTTAATCAAACTTCTTAATGAAAGGATACAACATATATGAAGTTATGGGACATCTGTAGTCACAAAATGACTCTTCATTTTCTTTTAGTACTTTAACACGCTCACTTTCACACAAACCACGTTTCTGCTCCCTTTCAGGGTAAGGCAGTAGATCATCTTTAGTAGTGCTTATTTTGTTATAGAAACCTCTGTTGCACAAAATCCACGTATCCCAAAATATAAGATAAAGAGGAGTCATTTTCCCAGATTACACATTTAAAAAGAGAGTGATTATCTCCTACAGTATCTTTTTAAAAAATACAACTGCAAACCAATGAGTGTCTCCTTTACTCACACAAACAATCACTAAACTTAAGTATCTCCTGTTTTCTTAGATGAAAATCTCATCTCATGAATTAAGAACATGGAACTAAAGCAAATCGCAGGCAATATGCACTCCATAGTGATGACCTCATTAAACCTTTAAACTCTCCATGTTGAATCTAATTCCAAATAGGGCAAAAAGATTAACATATTTTTGTTGCCCGGGAAAAAAAATATATTTACCCAAGATCAGTCTTGTCTCTTGCATACAGTACACCTGCCAATTTGGTCAAAAGGAGAATTAAGTTGAACTTGGAAGGTTAAATCATAATGTGCCAAACATGAATTCAATTAATTTTTAAGAAGACAACTTTTTAATTAGCCACACACAGGTATATCATAGATTCTACTGAAATCTCCCTGGGAAGACGTGACCAGCATTATCACACTCGGATTTTGTGTTCATTCATTTGATAAAGTGCTGCCCAGTTTTAAGAGACTAATGATACAGTGGGACTTGATGTGAGTGTGTCTGTTTGATTTTACCATGATGTAAAGATCAAAACAAATAGAATAGAAGCAAGGAAGGAACTGGATATAGGAGCGAAAAAAACAAAATTCAAAAAAGATTTTCTAGGACCTTCGCCAGCTATCTTAGTGACATTAAAAATGCCAGGGGGTGGTGGGAGTGGGGACGGGTGGCTGGATAGGGGAGTAAATGTTTGTCTGCAGAGTACCAAACCTCCCACAAATACCCTAAGTTAATTTTTTGTACTAAGACACAGAATTCCACATTTTTGAAAAACATTACTCTTCTCTAATAGGCATAAAACCTAGCCATAAAGCTCAAGCTCATAAAACAACATGTATGCAAATGCAGCTGTTATTGGGATGCAATTTCAGTGACATATTCTCTGGCATGAAAAGCAGATTCTTACTTATTTATTTCGTTGCACTATTTCTTGTACATCTTGTTTCCCCAGAAACAAATATTTATGTGAATAATCTGGATGGGTCTTTTCTTAGACAAAGAAATCTTTTTTTTTTCTTTCTTTTTTTCTGGAAATCATAAAGGGAAAGAAGGATCTGATTCTGGGAGTGAATGTTCAGGCTTTGCCCTTCAGTAATGTACTTCTACCTTGACTGATGGCCTTGAATATGCCATATGCTTAGTAGCCACCTGAGGGCTACTGAGAATCTGACTCACCATTTTCATCTGACTCAGAGGGGAGGAGTATCTTGTTTAAAAATGAAGGTAAAAGATATAGCATTTAATTTGATATGAGTAAGGTGCTATGCCACTTTGAAGTTAAAAAAAAGATGCTATACCCCACATCATAGGGTTCACAGACATTTTGTAGTGAAAACCCCAAAAAGCTTCTGTTTCTGTGCATTCGATCTATCAATATCTCCTATTAGAAATTGACTTAAAATATTTATTTATTGACGTAAAGTATTTATTTATATATTTATTTATGTAACAACAAACCCATTTGATATAACATAAACGATATCTATTTTTAATAAAAATAGCAATATTTTCCCAAAACAAAAAAATATAGTGAGACGTATGGCATGGTTTTACATTTTGGGAAGTCTCTTTAAAAATGTGTAGCTTGGGGCACCTGGGTGGCTCAGTGGGATTCCAGAGTCCTGGGATGGAGCCCCACATTGGGCTCTCTGCTCAGTAGGAATCCTGCTTCCTCCTCTCTCTCTCTCTCTCTGTCTGTCTGCCTCTCTGCCTACTTGTGATCTCTCTCTGTCAAATAGATAAATATAATCTTAAAAAAAAATGTTTGGCTTAACAGAAAGAAGGTAGCTGGATTTTCCTATCTGCATTTGCATTTATGGCAATAAGCTGTTTTGGCCGAAGAATATGAAGAAACTCCACATTTACACAGACATGCAATTTGCAAAGGTGGTACATGAGAGTCTTTCAGGTGACTGTGGATAGTTTTCTTGCTATGACCCTGAAACTCAGCAAGCGCTTGTTTCTTACAGGTGAGTGGCAGTGTGGGACCTGAGCCACATCAGTGAACTCTGCATAGTCCAGGGCATTAAAATTCATTATCTGTCTTGTACTTTGTCTAGATTTTTTTACTACTGTATGATTTCATCATAACGTTGGCTCTTTGGGAAGTTTTGGCTCACGGAGGTATGCAGATCTTCCAAATGTTGATGCCTTTCATTGTCAATGACAAAAAGCCCTATTTGTTAATCTCACCATCAATCTCATCAGAAAAGGCTTTTTAGGTATTGGGAAGCTGTCAAATTCATGGTGGCAGATGCGAGCTTTCCAAGATTCTAATTTTTACTTCAGAGTTTGAATTTTATCATTGTCAGAAAATACTATTCGTTTTCTCTGAAGTGACAGGCTGACTTCATTCATTTTCAAGGAAATCGTTGCCAAATACCAGGTCTGAAGAACCATAGTTTGTCTGCCAGCTGTTCTTTCTTAAGTAAATGTATTGTTCTAGAAAAGAAGTGGCTAGTTCAATTTGCGCACCAAAAAATTCTACTTGTAGGCAACCACTGTCCATTAATACATTTTACGAGCTTTATGCTCGCTGCCCATTTCCCCACACAGATTATTAAAAGGATGTGTACTTGAGTTTCAAGATTTAATTAGATTTTTGTTGTTGTTGCTGACCCTTTCTTGCTTTATTTTTTACTGTAAATGCACGGCAGTGAAGAATATAATTTCTACCAGAACACGTTGGTGCCATTGCCTTGATTGTAATAAGGTGACAGTCGGTTATATCCACCATTACTTCTGCATCATCACTGCGAATGTCCACATGGTAAAAATAGCCAATAACATGTTAGAGTTATTGTTAAAGTAGATTGATCTCAAGGATCCCCTAAGACTGTCTTGGGGACTTCACTTTGAGAATCACTGCCCTAATAGGGAGGGAATATTGTAAGATGGTTGAGTGAAGGCTCTGAGATTGAACAGAATCTCTGTGATATTGGGCAAATTACATAGCCACTCTAAGCCCCATGTGCCACACTTCAAAAATAGGAATACCAGATCTTACCTCACAGGGTTGTTCCAAAGATGAAAGAAGATCACTTAGTATAGCCCCTGACATACAGTAAATGCAACAGATGTCAATAATGATTGCTAATATTTATATTACCACCTTTTTTTTTCAGATTTTATTTATTTATTTGACAGAGATCACAAGTAGGCAGAGAGGCAGGCAGAGAGGAAGAGAAGCAGGCTCCCTGCTGAGCAGAGAGCCTGATGTGGGGCTCAATCCCAGGACCCTGGGATCACGACCTGAGCCGAAGGCAGAGGCTTTCACCCACTGAGCCACCCAGGCGCCCATATTACTACCTTTTTAAAAAAATATTTTATTCACTTATTTGAGAGAGAGCACAAGTGGAGGGAAGGGCAGAGGGAGAGGCACAAGCAGACTCCCTGCTGAGCAGGGAGCCGAACATGGGGTTCTATCCCAGGACCCTTGAGAGCACAACCTGAGCCAAAGTCAGATGCTTAACTGACTGAGCCACCCAGATGCCCCTGTTACCACTTGTTTTTAAGACCAAGAAGCAATGAAGTGAGTAAATCAGAATATCTGCTGCACTTGTGGGACTTTGCTTGTGCTACACCAATCCAACTTTATTTCTGCATTTCCTCTGTGTGTACGGAATGGATACAGATGTGCCCCTGCCTCCACTATGTTGAGTACAAAGATTTGCCCTACAAATGCTGATCTTACAAATCCTTGTGTAGTCAGTTATGAAAGGTATTTCCTAGTAGTTAGAGTTAGTGGTGACAAATGAGAGATGGTATCTTGATGGGGACCCATGATCTCCCAATCCCTTATCATGTGTGGGAGGCAGGTATTACCAACCGTTTACACTATGATCAGAAAGCTAGATCACGAGGAGTCAAAGGACCCTTTTGCCTAAGACCTAGAACAAGCACTTGAGAAATGTGTTTCCAACAATGTTTACCCTTGCCCGTATCTCAGTCCTCTAGATTTCACCACTTTGTGGAGAAAATCGAATTCAAGGAAATCGATTCAAGGAAATCGCTAAGGAGAAAAGGGGAAAAGAGGGTATTTGCTTCAACAAAGGGCAAGGGTTGTGTGTGTGTGTGTGTGTGTGTGTGTGCCCACGCACGCATGTGTGTACACACACGTGCATATGGATCTTGTACTCTGACAAAGAGACTGAGTGCTGGAGAATGCTAAGCTCATAGGCCTATATAACTGATGGAAATGGGTAAATACGTAGGCAGAAGCCCAGGAGAACCTAGATACAACGTGCCTGCATATTTTACCTCTATGAATATTTTTTACTACGTCAAAGAAATATGCTCTCTCTTACTTTCCTTGAAATTATAAGAGATTCTGTTGGCCTATGTTTTATTTTTACGGCTTTTGATAGTGACTGAGTGGAAAAAAAAACACAAAAAACCCAGACAACAAAGCTTTTTACAACAAGAAAACAACAATAAAATCTTATTTATATCTGATATTTGATTTCAGTGTTGGGAAAAATAAAAGGATGGTAGTAATGGAATTGAAATGAAGAGCTTGTGCCCTGTGTAAGGACAGCACCTCCCTTTGGCTGCGCTCTATCACCACTCACTGGGGGTTCAAGGGTGGGAACAGAGGATAGAGAGGAGCCTTGATCTCCCCCTAGTGGTGGGAAAGTGCCAAAACAACAAACCGAACACAGTTCACTCGCGTGTATGTGAAACTCACTAAAATCAGCAAAGCCAACTCTTGCTATTCTCTGTGAGATGTGAGTCATATGGTAATTTTAATGTTTAGTGCATATTAGACTGTACAGACATGTATAGATGAGTCTAGTGTGAAGGATCATCTCACCCACAAGCCAGAGCTGTATCGAGTAGTTACTGGTTAATTTGATCCCTGTTTTAAGTATTTAATAGTAGCTTAGTCTTTATTAATTGATGGAGGACAACTTATATCCCTTTGCTTAGAATTTTAATTTGAGGAGAACATTTTTAGGATGGGGAATGGGATAAATTTGGCAATTTTGAGACAAAATTAAATAGAATGTTAAATACATCAGTAATACAGAGCTAATAAAGGTTCTTGAGAAAGTAAAAAAACATATCCCATGACAGCCTTGTTTTATTTGGATACCCATGCTGTCTTATAACATAGTCCCCAAGAATTATATGCCTGAGGCTCAAATGTCAACTTTCAAGGATGGTTCCCTCTGAAGACTCATTTCCTTGCTGCTTTGCCCTCCTCGACACCCTCAGATAATCTAGTGAACTGAAGTACAATTGCTTTAGAAGCTCAATACTTCATTATGCTTTTGTTTTAAAAACAGTTTTTGAGTTGAGAGTATGTCAGCAAAACCAACCCAAAGAATGTGGATGTTGTTCCAAGGTCAGCTTTTCAAAAGCTGTGGGCAGGCGTTATTGGCATTCTGTCCAACCATCGCCATGGGCAGCAGCGCCTTTCAGAGGCAATGAGTCAGCAGCTCTGACAACACTACGGGAACCCATTAATGTGCAAGATAATAGGCACACATGCTTCCTCAGACAGCATGGAGTTAGTTTATTTTTCATACTTTTGTAGAAGGAAATTGGGATAAGCCATTCAGACTCAGCTGTTAGTGTGTGTATGTGTGTGTGTTAGAATCTGGATGAAAATATTTACACACATGGATTTCTTCTGTAAAGAAAAACATATTCAGATAAAGAGCTGTGACATCAGAAGTGAGGCATTTCAAATGGGATACCGTTGGCTAAGAGGAAGCCGTGTTCTAGATCAGGGCCGTCCGATCTAACAGTTATTCGCCAAATGGGGCTCTTTCAGCAGAAATGTGCCTCATCCAAATTGAGGCTTTGTGGTGGGATGTAAAACATACCACAGATTTCAAATACACAGTATAAAAAGGGATGAATCATATCTTACTGACAACTTTTTACATTGATCACGTATTGAAATGATAATATTTTTGATACACTGGGTTAAGTAGGATAGATTTAAAGTAATTTCACCTGTTTTTATCCATTCATGTGGCTACTAGAGAATTTCAAATTATGTATTGTGGCTGGCCTACTGTTGCTTCAGAAGAAATTTGATATCTTCTCCTTCCAGTATCTCTCTCTCTCTCTCCCTCACACACAAACACACACACAGGGAAAGAAAGGGAGGGGGCTCAGGAGTGAGCCCTTTGAAAAACACAGTCTTCATAATTGCATTGATGGTACTGATAATGGAGATCCCAGTGTTCTAGAATGAGTACAAGAACGCAGGCCATTGCACTGGAAGAATTGCCAATCGACCTGCACTTTGGGTCCAGGGGTGAAAGGGCATTAGTTACAGTTCATTTAATTCTGGCTTCCTTGCTAAGAATGCAAGGGCATGGCTGAAAATCTGAGAAATGTCTTTCCTTTACCACTGTTTAGAGAAGAACAAAATGAGCTCTGTAGAAATGAACTGTGTTGCCTCCTGAACTTTCAATCTCTTTTAGACTTGGATGCTGTCAAGAACGATTTGAATGTGATGGTCACAACTGTACTGTACCACATTGAGCTGAGACTTTTATTTAATAAGAATTTTGATAAAAGCAAAATCTAGACCTTAATTTGGTGATTTAAACCAGCCAGTGAAAAATGATGCTGTCTAGACTTGTCTGGATGTGTTTCTTGTGTTTTGAGTGTGGTTTGTCACAGCTCCTGGATTATCCCCTGAATTCTGACAGTATTGAGAGGTTCCTAGCAACCTGTCCCCTGACCTGCTGCTCTGTCCTTCCTAGCTTCAGAACTTGGAATCCATTCCACCACCCGGCTTCATTCATCATCTTCTTAGCCTCAACTCATCTGAGGACTTTTGAGTCCTGGAGTCAAATAGATGCAAATTGGGGACTCCAAACTCACTGTCTTATCATTAAGTTTTCCCCCCCTCCATTTCAACTATTAACTTTAATTTTTATGAACACACGTGGAAAATAGACAGCTGAGCAGAGATTTCATAAATGGTGGCCAGGCCACTATGAATGATTGCTCATGCATGGTGTATCTGGCAAGAAGAAGGTATTTCTGGCTCCTAAACTAGTTGGAAGAAAAGGTGAGGTTCCTTAAATATTTCTTAGTAGAGTTCTGCAATGTCTTTCCTCCTTCCCAAATAAATAACATGGTCTTGTCCTTCAAATTCAGAAACCCAGTTCTCTGGAGGGACTTCAGTTGGAAAGTGGCTCAGCATACTCCCTTCAAATCTCTAGTATTCTTCCTTTCTAAATGGATATATGTGGAATTGAGTGTATTCATTTCAAGTTACAGAAGTAGTTTAAAGAAAAATAAACAGGTTTGTATTTTAATCATTTTTCATATATATGATTTCTCATATAAAAAACGGTGAGTGTTACATTGAGTGTTACAATGTGAATATTTTCATAAGGGATGAAAACTAGAAAAACACTTTGACCATCCTTTAAGGTAATTGTTTTTTAAATCTTTTCAGTTTGGACAATGATAGGAAATTGATTTATACCACATTTTGCCTCTTGACAAGTTTATTTATTTTTTAATCTAAATTCTTGACAAGCATTTCTGAGCAATAAAAAATGTGCCTATAGTTGGGAAATATACAAAACCAAGAAAAGTGTAGGTAAGCTAGGACAGGCTTATAGCATTTGCAGAATAGCACCCTTATATTATCTGATTCTAATGGCTGGGATTAAAAATATGTTGAGTAAGAGTATGCAAATATGAAAGATGATATAAAATAGACTGACTTAACGCCACTCAGTTTTAGATGACTGCACTACAGTATTGAACAAAACATTTCAACATCTGGAAGTCAGTTTTCGCTTCTCTTTACATTAGATTTTATACTAAGAAATACAGAAGTGAGGAATCCTTTATATTCAAAGATTTTATTGGTTGTTAATGAAAGTCCTTCAGAGAAACCAGGGAAAGAAAAGCCGCAAACACCACTGAAGGCTCTGATGTCTATAAAATATGATTTGGGGGAACCGGACAGGCTTGGGGGACTTCAACTTGAGAGTAAAAAACACCTTCAGATTGCTCCCTGACCTGGATGTTTAGGAAGAAAGGGGTTAGTGGGGATTGGCAGCTCATCTCAAGCCCTTTTAGCACCCCATCCCATTAATAGAAAAAAAAAATGACACAATTGTCAGATGTTTAAAGGAGAAGAGCTCCCAAACATGATTTCCAGCAGGACAACGTGCAGAAGATAAAAACCCAAGCTCTACAGTCTTTACTGGTTTAACTAAGGTAAATTGCATTAATGAATGAATGGCTTACTTCACCTTTTCTAGGATTGACAGTCTGTTCTTACTGCTGGTGTTTTTGCAACACTAAAATTGAAAATAGAATTATGCCTGAGGTGTGTCTAATGAAAGAAAGAAGAGGAACTTGTAACTAAAACTTCATAAGGAGAACTTATAAACTGTGTTAAAATTCAATAATGAGATAAGCTGTCCTATAATGGGATTTCCCAAACCACAGAGTTACTGCCAAGAACTTAAACCCATTCCTAAAACTCAATTCTTTTATCTACAGTAAGAGAAATAGTTAGCAATTAAACATTACTCTGTGTGTGTGTATAAATATACATGTATGTGTATATGTGTAAACCTCTCTCATTTGCTCATTTAAAGGTAGAATGCAAAAGCTGATAGGTTTGAAAGGGAGTTAAAATGATGACTTAATTTCTCTGTGTATACAAATACAGACTCATTCCTCAAAGAGTCTGTCCACCCCATGGCAAAACTATGCAACTCCCATTCACACTTCAACAAAATGACTTTTATTATACCCACATGCAACAAATTCTTTGATTAGAAAAGTACTCAGCTATCTAACTACTAAGAAAATTTATCTATGATTGGGGCGCCTGGGTAGTTCAGTGGGTTAAAGCCTCTGCTTTCTGCTCAGGTCATGATCTCAGGGTCCTGGGATCAAGCCCCACATAGGGCTCTCAGTTCTGCAGAGAGCATGCTTCCTCCTCTCTCTCCCTGCCTGCCTCTCTTGCTTACTTGTAATCTCTGTCTGTCAAATAAATAAATAAAATCTTTAAAAAAAAAGAATTTTAGAAAATTTATTATTATTTTTTCTTTTTTTTTTAAGCACTTACATAGTTTAGTTTTTTATTAACATATAATGTTATTCGCCCCAGGGGTACAGGTCTGTGAATCGTCAGGCTTACACACTTCACAGCACTCACCATAGCACATATCCTCCCCGATGTCCATAATCTAACCACCCTCTTGGTACTGATAGAACATAATTTCACTGGGTAGTGATCCTTTGAATATTTTTAAAAATTAATACCTATAAAATTTCTGTGTTAAAAAGTGAATTGACAGATGAGTGGATCAAGTGTACAACAGTCTGCCAACATACCTAAGAGCCCGTCCTTCTCCTTTAGCAATAGTTAATAAAGATGAATGTAATAGTCAAAAACGCTATACTCAGAAACATAGCTATGCCTTTAACCATGTTGGCCTTTACTAGATAAAGTTAAGCCAGTAAAATTCTGAGCATCTTCAGGCAGGGAAATGGTGGTGTGGGGAGGGGACAGGAGGTGCTGGTGGGCAGGAACGATCTGCATTATGATAGGGTGTCATTCATCTTCCCCTTACTTCGAAGTACCACCAATTGTGCAAGAGAGAAGGAGGCAACGATTTCCAATACCTGATTCAGAAAAAACTGCGTGGGTATGTGTAGTGTGGGAAGGCCACCCCTAGGCCCAGAACTTTGCTTGCCTGCCTACGGAGACTGGGCTTTTCTCTTCTGCCTGGCTGAATAATAGAATATCTTAGGTTGCCAGCATGCTACAAGGTTCTGGGGGTGGGGGGGGGGGGGAAGTATAGCTATTAGGCAAAGATTTTCTTAATATTATTACTAGATATTGGCTATTCTCTTTTTCTTTTTTAAAAGATTTTGTATTTATTTATTTGACAGACAGAGATCACAAGTAGGCAGAGAGGCAGGCAGAGAGAGAGGAGGAAGCAGGCTCCCTGCGGAGCAGAGAGCCTGATGAGGGGCTCGATCCCAGGACCCTGGGATCATGACCTGAGCGGAAGGCAGAGGCTTTAACCCATTGAACCACCCAGGCGCCCCGAAATTGGCTATTCTTTTGGAGTTTTATAGTTAACTTTTAAAATATGTACAGGGAAAATTATCCTACTTGGAAGATAGACTCTGAAATCTCCTGAAGTTTTGGTTCAGAGTATGAGGTTTGTTTTTGGAATGTGTCTGAGAGATCAGCTTTCAAAGCTAAGCTTTGTTCTAGCCAGGACGGAAGTTAATGCATGTACTCTGTCTGAGACGCAGCAGTGCAGCTGAGTGCCCGAGAGCACGGGAACTCCAGCTGCTACTTACTTTCTCTAAAGGTAGCTCCTCATCTTGAAAGTAAGGGTAATAACAGTGCTGACCTAGAATAATCTGGAAGATTGATTTAGATAATGACTATATGGCACCTGGCAATAGCTGTCACTCAATGGCCAGTAACTGCTCTAGGATGATGACACAGGGTAAGGGATGGGAAGTGACTAAATGGAAGTGGGGCATGGGACATTCCTAAAGTGTCATTTCTTAAGTGAAAATCCCCTCCCTGTCCCTTAGCAATAGCTCTCTTATATCAGCTATTTGCGACTGTCACCAATCCAACTGAAAGACTGCTGCCCAATCCCAGAGAAGAAAATTGAGTACAGTGACCAGGTGAATGACTGAGGCCACCCAAGTCTATCACTATGTCCATTGTTCTTTGATAAGCCACCAACCTCCCCACTTTTCCTTGAGAGACTACTATTTTGTTTGTTTGTTTGGTTTTTTGAAGATTTTATTTATATATTTGACAGACAGAGGGAGCACAAGCAGCTGAGTAGGGAGTTGAGTAGGGAGCCTGATGAGGGGCTCGGTCCCAGAACCCTGGGATCCTGACCTGAGCCAAAGGCAGACACTTGACCGACTTAGCTGCCTAGGCACCCCAGGAGAAAACTCTTAATGTTGGCTTTAGCAGGTTATCTGAAAGGGCTTTCTGACAGCTAACAAGGAAAGTCCTCAAAGCATTTCATGCAGTTTCAAATAAAGCTCAAACAGCATCAGCAAGCGTGAGTGGGTGCCAGCAAACCAGAGTGGGCAGTGTATCGGAAGACATGTATCGTGGGTCTCAAGTTCAAGACTGTCCACTATTTCAGCACAGATATTTCAGAGGTATTTAAAAAAAATCCTCTAGGATGAAGTGGCTTTTTTCCTTGTCCTTTTATTCAAATAGACCATGAAATACACTGGAGAGAATTAAGCCTCGACTCCAGTATTCACTGTGCAATCAGGATTCAACTCTAGTATCCACTGTGAGTCACAGAACCTAGCAGAAGTACTATCCGTGTGCCTAGGAAATGCAGACATGGCTACTAAAAACGTTAGGTATAAATTCATGCCGAGAGCTGTAAAATGGAAAAACTAAAAGTGAGGAAGAATTTTATTTTTAGCAATCAATAGGTGGAAGTTTCCGCATTCTTCTTCTTTCCTGACTTGTCATGATAAAGGATAGACTAAAAGCACAAGCAAATGCATAGTGCACAGATGACAGTAGAGAAGGTGATATAGTTTCAAGTACTTTAGACATGTAATCCTTCATAACATCTTATTCACTCATGGGGTTTTTATGTAAATCTTGGAATCCCATAAAAAGCAGCAATTTTTGGGAGAAGTCCTACTAAATTCAGGTTTAATCACTTTGAAATAAGTAATTTAACTGCTGTGCTTGGCAAGATGGGTCATTAGGAAGTACCAAAATAAGGTTATTTTATTTATTTTCAGAAAATTCATTCACTTACATATTTATTACGAACATCGCAGCTCCTGGACTCAGGCCAGGTTGGGAGCTGTGGAAAATACAATGATCCATTGGACCTGGGCTCTGTCCCCTATCACACTGCGATCTTCGAGAGGTTTCAGACTCGTGATGTAATGCATCACGAGCTGGAATGCAGCATCAAAAGTGGCAAGAGCCCGAGGAGAGATTTATTTAAAATATTAGGGTTTCAAGGGATGAAGGAAAATGGATGAGATTATTCCAGTTGGGGAACCTGGGTCCTTCTCAGAAATTCATTTAAAAGTAGCACAGCCACTGAGAGTCAGTTATCATATGGTTTCACTTATTTGTGGAACATAAGGAATAGCACAGAGGACATGGGGAGCTGGAGAGAAGGGAGTTGGGGGAAATTGAAGGGGGAGATGAACCATGAGAGAATGTGGACGCAGAAACAATCTGAAGGTTTTGGAGGGGGGGAAGGGGGGAGGTTGGGTGAGCCTGGTGGTGGGTATTAAGGAGGGCACGTATTGCATGGAGCACTGGGTGTGGTGCATAAACAATGAATTCTGAAACACCAAAAAGAAAAAAAAAAAAAAAAAGTAGCACAGCTCCCTCTACAGGTTGGTGCTTAAAAACGTATTTGTATCCTGATGAATGAAAGGTGTTGGAGGGCTGAAGGCTCCCAAGGCCTGGCACACACCGGTGACTCAACCAATTGTTCCCCTGTTGAACGGCAGACTTTAAGGAAGGGCATTCCAGTGGAGGAAATAAGCAAACTCATGGGCAAGCGGGCTCATGTGGGGGAATAAGAGGAAGGAGCTCAAAAAGGTGGAGGAGGTTAGGCAGGCTGGGTCGTATTAGATGGATACAGAGGAGCCAGTGCTGGTTTCACAGCTACTGTGGCAAAGAGTCCACGCTCCTTGACATGAATCCCAACGCTCTCTGAGATCTGGTGCCTGCCAACACCTCCAGCCTTCTCTGTCTGTTCCTCCCCTGCCCCTGCATGCTAGATTTCTATCAGTTCCTCAGTAAACAGCACTTTCTCTCCCCTCCAAGTGTCAGGCAGACTAGACCTTCTGGCAGTCGCCCCATGCTTGTCCTTCCCTTGCCTCCTCTGTCTGGCTTACTCCTACTTACCTCCAGGTCTCAGCTCTCACATCATTTCTTCCAGGAAGCTTACCCATTTCCTGGACTAGGTTAGCTTCCCCTTCTATGTTCTCCCATGGAGCCTGCCCTTCTCACTACACCTTATTGCAGACGCCTGGGGTTCTCTGTAACTAATAATATCCCTGCGTGTGGAAGGCTCTCTGAAGGCAGAGACCTTGCCTTTCTCATGGCCATATCCCCAGTACCTAGCTCAATTCCTAGAATACTTAGGAAACGATTTGTTAAATGAATGAAACAAATACCAGAGATGGTATTAAGACTATCAATCATACCCCCTACTAAAGTATAAGAGGAACTCAGGATCCAAACAAAAAAAAAGGAAAAAAAAAAGAAAGGAAAGTGGCTGGCCATGGTGTATGGTGTATGGTCATTAAAATGTTATAAAAATGAAATACTAACAATTGTTAACATTTACGAGTGCCTGTCATGTCAAGTACTGTGCTAATTGCTTTCCAGGCATTATGTCATTTCATGCTCACATAATATTATGAGGAAGGTATTGTTCATAAGAACTTGAAATCATAAATACAATTACATATAAAAATAAAATCTTATCTCCTTACAGAAACACTGTGTGTCTATCTTAAATACACTCAGCTTATTTGGCTACCACAGCCCACAAGATATATATGAAATATCAGAAGGGAATAGGGAAGTAGTTGCATAAAGACAGGCTAAAAAAATACAGGATATTAAAAAAAAGATATGAAGGGCGCCTGGGTGGTGCAGTGGGTTAAAGCCTCTGCCTTTGGCTCAGGTCATGATCTCAGGGTCCTGGGATCGAGCCCTGTGTTCGGCTCTCTGCTTAGTGGGGAGTCTGCTTCCTCCTCTCTCTCTCCCTGCCCCGCTGCCTACTTGTGATCTCTGTCTGTCAAATAAATAAATAAAATCTTTAAAAAAAGAAAAAAAAAGATTATATGAAGTCTCCAAAGCTTTGAATGGTCTGGAAAAGATGACAATGGATTTATCCACAGGAAATTTACTAGAACTTCCAAGAGGTAAGTTCAAGATCCATAAAAGGATATGCTACTAATATTGCTAAGACTAGGTTGAAAATAGAAAATAATATTTAAACTTTCAAATGACTCATGAGTCATAGAGCTGTAATGAATTAGTAATGGACATTAGAACTTAGAGGCACATTCTTAATCTGACGGTCAGGAGAAAAACTATATTCTTCCATAACACATTTCCTGGTGTCACTATAATAGGGAAAAACACATTTTTAACAGGACCAAGAGTCTAATTCAATGTACTAATGTTATCTTCTTTACTGACATTAGAACAGATATTCATAAATATTCAATTATAGCAGCTTTTTCATACATGCCTCATATACTGTGTCTAAGGTCAATAAACCTTCATTGAGTACTAAGAGTGACCAGGGCTGCCACAAACTAAGCAGCTGAATTATCATTCTATTTTGAGCTAGAGACATTGGCTTCAAATCCAAAAGATGATTAAGAGCCTCTAAAAAGGAAGGGGTCTAATTACCACTAGCACTATAAAAAGACTGTGTCCCCAGGGGAGAATAGGAGTAAAGCAGGTAGGTACAGGTGGGGAAAACAACACACACACACACACACACACACACACACACACACACACACACACCCTACACCCTTTTTAACTGTCTTCGGTTGATCAAACTAACTAGAACTTCGCCCTTGAAGTAGAATAGAGAGTTCACCTGACTCATAGTTTTTCTGCTTTATAGTCCATTTGTAGTGTTTTGGCAATAAATCCAGATGCTTGGAAGGTTAACTTTTTGTCCTTAAACACTTTTCTTTTAGAAAATGAGGGTTTTCATTTTCTGTGCCAGATGCCAGAAAGCCATGGAACCAGCAATCTGCTCGGCTGATCTGTGCAAGAGGGAATCTTTAAAAGAAAAAAAAAAGGACTCCTTTGACTCTCAAGTTCTCCTCTGTAATTGACTTTATCTAAAACTTTGAGTCCTGAGCTCTTTTTATTTATTTATTTTTTTTTTGCATGGGGAGAAGTATCAGTCTTGAGATAAGTGAGGTATTCAGATACCTGCCCAGAATAACAAGTAACACCATGGAACTTGAAAGCACACTCTCTGCCATTTTTATATTCCTTTCTTACTTCCACATACAAACTAAAGTCAGAACAACAAAGTGATTTTACAAGATCCCCTCAATTTCCTATGGCTGTTCTGGATCACGAATAAGCATCATCTCGTAGGGAGGTGATGACACGACCGGAAAGAACAGGGCGAAACAAAGAAATGACTTTAAAGATTTTTGGAAAAAGGTTTTTAAACAGAATGGGGCCCATGTCAAAGAGAAAGTGAGTAATAGAGCCCTGGACATGAAATGGAAAAATAAGGTTATAAACATCAATGTGCTTGGCAGAAACAACCCCACATTTCTTTGTAAAAATCATTTCCCCCACCTCCATTTTTCTCTCCAGATATCAATAGGCCACTAAAGAATTTTATCCACTCAAAATAGCATATTTTGGATGAAAATTATTCAGATAAACTGTTTAAAATGGAAACCACACTCAACACATGTTAATGTCATTGCCAGAAGAGCCCCAGACATGAGGCTCTATCTTTAAAATGAGGGAGGGAACCTCCTGGATGTATTTCACTGATTGTGGGTATAATGTCCCTGCAGGAAATCTGCCAAGGCCTCACAGAATTCTTACTTGTCTGTAGCAGCCATTACAGACCCCTCAGTTCCCAAGATCATAATATCCCTTTACCCATATCACCTTAAAAGTTGATTGATAAACACGAGGACAGCCCTCCAAACACCTCTGGGAAATCACTTGATGTCCATTTTCAAGATGAGAAATGCAGACAGAGATAAATTTGCAACCCAAGCACGAATGGGGAGAGGGAGGTGAGCAGAATGGAATTCAAGAGTATCAAATTTCCAGGCCTCCATACACAGTGTTCTTATCTCTAAAGAGATTCTAATACAGGCCTGAACCATTACAACTAACTCTGAAATAGTAGAATACTGGCTTCAAGGATAAAGTTTTAATACTATTACAATATTTGGATTATGTCCTAAAACATGAAGTTGAAAAGCCAGAAGCAACAGTACCACATTAAGAAGATAGCAAAAATTGTCCAAAATTTACCATTTAAAAAAAAAATTACAGGTAAAATATTTAGACACTGAAGATAAAGAAACATTTCCCCATGAACACACTGACATATAAAATACAACCCTCTACTGTAATTATGCAGTTTATCTAATTAATTTCTTGAAAACAAAGAGAAACAGGAATACAACATCATCTGGAGTGAATTTTGGAGAACTCCAAAAATCTAGCCTAAATTTAAGTGCTTGTTAGTTGACTGATCTTTGAGTACATCTTCAGAGCTAGGACAAAGCTTCTGTAGAAATCCAAGGGAAGCAACACTAAATGTCTTGTGTTTAGTGGCCGCATAGTCATTGTTGTGACATTCCAAAGAAAAAGAATAACACAATACAGACCCAGAGGATTCTATTACTGAATCTGTCCATCTGCTCCAATTTCCCTGTACCTACAACATGCATTTCAAGTCCCTCCATCTCCTGTGCCTCCACCTGGTTCTAAACCATTGTTTTGGTTAAGTCATCTTATTTGGATGATTCACTATAACCTCCTAACTAGTCTCTCTGCTTCTACTCTTAGTCCCTTCACAGAAAGCTGGAATGATCTTTTAAAATGAAAATAGGGGCGCACCTGAGTGGCTCAGTGGGTTAAAGCCTCTGCCTTCGGCTCAGGTCATGATCTCAGGGTCTTGGGATCGAGCCCCATATCTGGCTCTCTGCTCAGCAGGGAGCCTGCTTCCCCGCTCTCTGCCTGCCTCTCTGCCTACTTGTGATCTCTGTCTGTCAAATAAATAAATAAAATTAAAAAAAAATGAAAATAGGATCACATCATGAAAATAGGATCACATTGTCCCTTATCCTTCTCTATACGTTTCACTGGCTTTTCATTGTGCCTGCAGAAAAAACCAGAAGGCTGAACATACTATAGAATCCTTTCCTGGGACAGTCCTTGCCTACTTTTCTAGCCTGACTTCCACCATGACCACCCAGGTGTCCTCTGGGTTCCTGTCATAGTCTTCTTGCAGTTCTTAAATGTATCCATCTCTTCTCAGCTCAGATCTTTTGATCTTTGTATTTTCTCTGCCTACAAGGTTCTATCCCCAAACTCTGCTAACTTACTCATCCTTCAGGTTTCAACATCAACGCTACTTCCTCAGAAAGACACCTTTCCTGATCACCCAAGTGAATTTCGATTTCTCTGTTGCCTTTTTTTCATAGCACCTATTCTTTTTCCATCATATATTTTCATTCATTCATTCATGCCTTTAGGGACACACACATTCAACAATGACCACTGAGCACCAACTATGCACCAAGCACTGTTTTAGCTGCTAGACAGCTATGGTCCATACTCTCATGGAACTTACATTAATGTGTAACTGTACATTTACTGGTGTGTTTACTTGATGTTTGTCTTTTCTTTTAGATTGTGAGCTCTGTGAGACCAAATAATATAAAAGGTAAAGAGGCTAGAACCTGTTAAATTTTCTGTAATTCCTTAGTGACAAAGCTAGTCCCAGAAGCCAGTCCCTAGAAGTTAGTGCTTTTCCTCATTTTTAGGAACATATGAAATAGTAGGTGTGGGAAGGACCATAGTGTTCTCCGTTTACCCTGGGAACACAGCTATATATGTAGCTATACTACATTCCCAGATTTCCTTGCAGTTTAATCATGGGATTAAGTTCTAGCCAATGATATGTGAGCCACTTTCAGGCCTGCTTCTACAAAACCTTCTTGAGTCCTAATCTATACTCTTTCTACTCTTGGCTGAAAACAGAGGACTCTGTCATCTAAGAGGATGAATAGACCTGGTTCTCTGAATCACAACATGGAGGGAAGTCACCTATTGACCAAGAAAGACTACCTGAGATTGGTACATGAAAGAGAAACTTTGGGATTTATTTGTAATAATATCAAATACCACTACCTATTATTTGTTATGCATTTGGCTTTTCTACAAATATTAGCATTTAGGGAAATTAACAAAAGTGGCTACTATACCTTATCCCATTTTGCATCCTGACATATTTCCTAAAGAAGATCACTGGACAGTTCCCCTTGTATTCACATTCAAGTCAAATGAAGATCAAAGGTCCATTTTAATACCTTTCACAATTCTGTAAGCCTCTTGAGCATAAAATTAATCAATGTTAAGTTAATGTCAGACACAAAGAACAATAATCTGAACATGTGGTTTATGCTTTAAAAAATTTAGCATGAAATTTGGCATTTCTGATGTAATATTTCTTGTAAAATAAAAGTAATCCAAAATTGTTATTTTATCCCAAGATAAAAGACATTGACTTGTGGTGAATCAAGTAGTTAAAAATTAAAACTGTTGATTATTACTCTAGCAAATTAATTTGCCTAATAGCTTAAAATGACTTTTGGGTATTTTGTAAATATAATCAACCTTGGACATAAAATACACTTTTTTTTCACAATAAAGTACAAAATATGGTATATATGTTTTTTTGTTATTTACATGAGTGGTATCCTTTTAATTTTATATTGAGTCTAAAATGATTAACTCTAAAACATAAGTTTATTAGTAATCCCAAGCATAAATACGTTTTGAGTTTAAAATAGACAAATAAGATAGGAATTCAAGGAATGTGACTGGTCATCACTGTGATTTTTCAACATCTCGTGAAGAACGTTTTATTGTTATTTTGGGTCATTCTAAAGTGACTAATACAATGACCTTTTAAGATACTGTATTAAAGAGTGAGGGTTTTTGAAAAGTCAGGAGGCACAATCACACATTCCTCAAAATACTTAACAACAACAAAAGCCAAGTAAGCAAACACATATCCAGTCAATGCATTTAAAATTGTCATACCTTACCCAGCTAAAAACACAAGTAGGAAGGGGTGGGGTTTCTGGGAGGTATGTTTCCACCTGTTTTTGATCTCTGGATTAAATTATGGGAATGGATGGAAATGTGTGCAGAGGATATATTAACAAATGAGATGCAAGATTACACAGAATAGTTATAAGACTACAAGGTGAGTTAACAAATAGAAAATGATGTTAGACAGCCTCTAAAGTAAATACAACTAAGGAAGCATCCAAATTATTTGTTTCTTCCCCTGCTCCAGCCTTCCAGTAAAGATGCTGTGGGAGATTAAAGGGACTCTGAATTTGCTCCAGTAACATTTATTGTATATGCTTCCTTGAAGTCCTAGTCTAGGAACTCCTCTCCATTGCTAGTGTTGATACATTTCCTCGATGCACCTGAGTCTAGCACAGACACACACCCGGCATACTTCCGATCTCTTATCGAGGTCTGTTCTTTACCTTCTATATATAGAGATATCTGTTTGCAGACTATTCTATGAACAGGAATATCTAGAATGGAGAGGGCTGGCTGTATTACTGAGGTTAACATCCCTTTAAGAAAGCCTAAAGTCATCTTCTTCTTCTTGCAGTCAATGTAATTCCCAATTACCTGCCCACACCACAGAGAAGAATTAATAACTCTCAACCTTTGCCAGCTTCACGAACAGGCTCAAAAACTACATGCAAATTTTATTAACAGCAAAGAGCAATGTCTTAGTGGGTATATGCAGGGTTTACTATAAGTGGTTAAGATTGAGAGTAATAAACACGTTTAAAATCACATCATTCATTTAATTAAGTCCTGCACATAACATAAAAATCTCCAAAGGTCTTCCAGAATCAGGATCTACAGGCTGCAGCCTGGCTTTATGTTAATCTCTATTTCTAAGATGACAACTCCTACATTATGTCAAAAAGCTATGCTAAATCAGCTGAGCAACTTAGGAAAAGACAATTTTCTTCCAGTGTAAAAGTGATCATAATGAATGCATCCAGTTTACAACCTCACACACGGGCACTCAAAACTCTTAAAGGGCAACAATCAAAAGAATGCATTTACCATTTTGAAAATAAATTCAAATACTTCGCATATATTCAAATACGTTTTCGAGTACAAGAATATTAGAAGGAATGTGATGAGCTGCTTAGAATCTTATGTCTTTTTATATTTACTATAATAAAGGATTCATTGTGCAAAGGTCTGAACATTCTGGCAAGTTGCAGCAACCCAAGGAAACACTAATGCCAGATACATTTTATATCCATATTAGGCTGGAGCAAAAAGACGGGTTGATGTGAACTGCAAATTGGGGTTTCCTTTTGCTCAAAATTTTTGTAGGATGTCAGTAAGTTCTCTCCAGATTAAAAAGTGAAGTGCCAAATTTTGTATTTCTAGGATATTCCTTATGATCACAAGCATGCAAATCAACCCCTGTAACTTGAAAATAAAGTTAGGGATGTTTGGCTACACATCTTGGGAGAGATTTTAGCTCCTCTGTAGAATTTAAGATATATTTCAAAGTTTGTCATTCCACAAAATCTCTTGAAATGATGACTGCGTTTAAGTTGGAATCTTTAAAAAATTTCCTTTACTAGCTGTCATGTAGTTGTATTCTGTATACACATCAATTACTATAAAGGTCATAAATAGTCATAAATAGTTAACATCCACAAAAATATCCTTTTGATAATAACACAGTCAGCCGTTACATTCCCCGGGAATTATTCAGCTTTGTGGTTATGTGGACCCTCTGTTTCCTTTAGTTTTCTGTCATTTCACTCTCTATATGTATTTCCACTGCTTTTTTAAGAACTCCACTAGAGGGTGAATAGGACAATAAATGGATATATGTGGCCCAAGATCTATGGAGGGAAGGCTGAAACTACTTACTCAAATGGTGTTTGGTTTATTTGTGGACTTCAAGTATCTGTGTTATTCCTATTTTTTGCTATCCCCCATAATCACATTGGCCATTATGAGAGTGATAGATAATTTTTTAAAAAAGATTTTATTTATTTGTCAGAGAGAGAGAGAGAGACAGCACAGGCAGGCAGAGTGGCAGGTAGAAGCAGAGGGAGAAGCAGGCTCCCCGCCGAGAAAGGAGCCTGATGTGGGACTTGATCCCAGGATACTGGGATCATGACCTGAGCCGAAGGTAGCTGCTTAAACAACTGAGCCACCCAGGCATCCCAGAGTGAAGATAATTTAGAGAAAACATCCTAATATGCAGTTGAAGAAGGATGTACTATTTGGTGAGTTGTAGAGTTTTGTTCTAACAATTCAGATTCGGGTTACAAGAGTTCATAATGTTCATAGTGTATAAAGATCATACTTAATGATGTTTGGGGATTTGACAAATCATGTAATTAGGGAATACACAATCGGATTGCTGTGGAGTATGTAATAATAATAATTTTGTTAAGATTTCATAATGGCAATGAACCCTAAAATGTAGAACAGAGAACATAATTCTAGTTTTTTAAAAAGACAACTTCTGTCATTTAATCTAAAATATGTTTAAGGACAAATTTAGGATAATTGTCAGGCACTTCTGATCAACAGTCTATTTAATGAAACTCTGGCTCTTGGTGATATTATAGCCAACATTTCCGGATCACCCAGTGAATATATCCTTGAGGGGCATCTGGGTGGCTCAGTGGGTTAAGCCGCTGTCTTCGGCTCAGGTCATGATCTCAGGGTCCTGGGATCGAGTCCCGCATCGGGCTCTCTACTCAGCAGGGAGCCTGCTTCCCTCTCTCTCTCTCTGCCTGCCTCTCTGCCTACTTGTGATCTTTCTCTGTCAAATAAATAAATAAAATCTTAAAAAAAAAAGAATATATCCTTGAAATTTATGCACAGAATAATAAAGAATAAAGAGGTTTCATTAAAGGCATGAAATGTATGGAAATGAAGGTAAATGAAAACTGAACTGATAAGCACATTATTGATAGGTCTTTTGTCATACTCAATTTAAACTCAGGAGCTGGGGATAGGCTCCTGTCATTTAGGAATGATCCTTGTCACAAAATAAGAAAGTGTTAATGCAAATCACATTTTTTTGTGCCCCCCCTTTTGTATCTCTTAATCCCCATACTTTTTAAATGAGTGTTAATTTTGAAAATTAAAACTAATATTATGCTTTCTTTTAACATTGACATTTCAATATTTTGGGGGTACATGTTTTACCACTCTGAGGAGAAACTATGGGTTCTGATTGTGGTTAAAATCACCAGTGGTAAACATAACAGAAGCCAAGAGAGGCTAAGCATCATGATATATCTCGCCACTCTGCCTTTAAGTTACATATTCATTCTACCCACTGAATGCTGGCAATGCCTCCAAGCTAAAAGAATGTTACCAGAAATAGGCACCAGATTCCTTTTTTTTTTTTTTTTTCCTTTCCTCTCCTCACAGGCTCCAGCCCAATCTAATATCTAGAGATGTTTGTAACAGCCTGTTGCTGAGTTGTGGCCTGCTAGTTGCTGGGATGGATTCCAGATTAGTGTTCAATAAACTCGGGAGAGGTCAGCACTGTTGAGACATTTCTGGGAGGGTCTGAGGCAGAGAGACTTAGCACTGGAGCCAAGGCAACATGATTCCCCCAGGAAAGCCAGCCTAAAGTAAGGTGGAATGTGCAAGCTGTTTTCCTGTCAGAGACTGCACTCCCTGTACTAACGTGGCAAGATTGTGTACTTGAATGGCATTCAAGAGTTTTAAATAGTGAAGAAAGGTGCTCCTCTTCAAATCAGTAGGCTCTCGCAGAGCTACAGGGGATATCAGCATGGAGGGTGGGAGTTGCCTGGAGACATCCAGCTTCTATGTGGGCAACCACTGACAAGGACCCCAGTGTTAGGCCAAGTGCCTTCATCCTTTCTGTCCTGACGCCATTTTTGGTTTTGCTGTAGGAGGACCCTAGAGGATTCCCAGAATGCTTCAGTAGCCCCTCACAGGCTGTGGCTGTGGAGAGAATGTGGAGAGACCTTTACTGGAATTCCTCAGCTCTGTTCATACCTGAAACACAGTATTTGGTTATGGGGCCACACTTTTACAGGCACTGATATCTAATGGGACAGAGAGGACTGAATCAAGGACTAGGGGAGTCTCTCCAGAAAAGAGTCTCATGTTATTAGAGGGTGGACTGGTTAAATGAATTATTCATCCTGTTCCACCTGGAGAAGAGAAGACTCAGATATGTGGCCAAGCAGCACGGCAGAGGGTGGAAGGTCCCAACATAATAAACTAAAGAACTCATTCAGAGTTCCAGTAGAGCAGCCTGGGCTGCTCTGGTCAGTGGTCAGCTCCCTGCACCAGAGAGGGTAATTTTCCAGGATTAAATTGTATTAATCAGATGTCTTGCTCACCACAAAATACACAAATTATTCAATAAATGTTAATTATCACATAATTAATAATTATACTTGTTTTTAGGCATGGAATTGATAAATGACTAAGAAGATTCTGTAGGTCTCTGAGACTCTCTGATTTGATAATTCAAGTCTTACTGTCACTGGCTTAGGCTCACATATTACCTACTCTGGGTTCTAGAAATCTTTGAGGAGGTTTTATTTTAATATTTACTTACACTAGCAGCAACATTTATTATATATTCCCTCATCAGTTATCTGATTATTGCCTTTTACCCTCTAGGCTGGGAGGATAACGGTGCCTAATACATTTTTAAATCCCTTCCTAAAAGAAAAACACAAAACTGAAAACCAAACAAAACACAACAGTTAAAAATACCAAACCAGTCCTTTGTACATAGTAAAAAACAGCCAGAAGTCCACAGGGGAAAAAAACAAACTCTTGTTTTAAGAATAAATTTTGGAATTTTAATACAAAAATAGATAGTAGCCAGCTGTGGGATAGACTAGGTGAGGGCTGGAGGGAGTTGTTAACTCTGGCCTGATTTATATAGATGAAGCTCACAGTCAGGCTGGGCTTCGGGACGTAGCCTCAGCAGTTGGACAGAGCATGATGCCCAGAGACTCTGGCAAGAAGCAAGGGGTCTAGAAAGACTGGTAGGAGTCTGAAGGGATGAGTACTTGTACTTAGCAAGTGACCTGAAGTATAGCAGCATTTGATAAATGTTTATAGGATGAATGAGCAAACAAATGAACGAACGAATGTCTGGAAACTGGCAGAGGGGGTCCTCATCACCGGTACTGCGGTTGCGTGAGATCGCAGTCCTCAAAGGAACAGACAGAGAGGGTGGGAGCGGCTACTGGATCTGGGGCACCAACACAAAACCAGGACAGTTGCCTACGTACTAAATCTGTATGTGCTTGTATTTCTGCCTGACAGTGTCGGTAAAAGTAGTCACCACCAAGCTGAGGGACACAAGAGCAGGGAGCTGTCTCTGTTGGGAGGTAAGAAAATGGTCTTCAAGGTACACAGAGAAAGGAACTGCTAGGAAATATGAAATATGAGCTGCTCATGATAATATGAAAATATAAAAAGGATTATTATCCCTGACGGTCCCCCCACTGCAGAAACTGTCCCCCAGTTTCTGACAAGAGTTGGAGACTGAGATTGGCAGAAATCTGCACCAAAAGCTTATTTTGGAATTTTTAAAATACCATTCCGTATACCTTCAAAGGTCATTTGTTTTCAAGTCTCCACAGAGCTCTTGTGCTTCCGAAGGTGGGGGGATGGAGCCGGTGGTGTTGCAAGTTGGGCTGTTGAGATTTGCTGACCTGTCAGGCTGCTCTTCTTTCCCCAGTGGGGAGCAATGTTGAGGCCACGGGGCAGTGGGGTGGGAACAAGGAGACCTACCGGTGCCTCCACCTATTCTGACCTCAGTTTAACTTGTATTTCTTCATTCTGAAGCTGGAGTAGGTCAAGGAGACCCACGGTTATAGTTGGAGCATGAATCACTGCAACCCAAGCAGGCCTGCGAAGGCCTCCCCTGGAAGGAGTTTTTGCCCTGGTCTGTCACGTACCAGCTGGAGGGAGTACCCTGTCCGCAGTGGTTTGGGGCATGAGGAGAGCTTGAGGGTGAGGGCCTGTCTACCTAACTGAAATAGGTCCCTCTTCTATCATTCTCTATCATTTTACTTTGATATCCCCCGAAATGATACTATTTGATCTCTTCTCCATATACTTACAAAATTAAACAAACATCAAAGCTTAGGAATGAAGATGATGGTGGGGGTGCCCCCACCAGGATCATAGAAATGCAGAACTAAGATGTCCTCTGAGAATTAAACTATAAATCAACACATAATGAACTGAGCCAGGGTATGTGATGTCCTCTTGAAGATAAAGAATGGTGCCCAGGCAAATCCCCCTGGAGTGTGCGTGGAGGAGGATGACTTGGGGAGTCAGACTGTCTGGATTTCAATCTCCGCTCTACCCTGTCCAGGCAGGAAAATGTGCTCAGCCCTGTGTCTCAGTTTCCTCACCTGTAACATGGGAATAATGACAGCACCTGTCAGAGGTGTTATAGGAATGAATGAGATAATGTATTAAAATGGTTTAGTAAATGTCATGCCTGGTACATAGTGAGTCCTTGGGAATTATTAGTTACAGCTGACATGCCTGAACTTCATTTAGCATCTTACCGGATGTAAAGGCATCCAGCGTTCGTGAGCCCTGCAGGGGGAGTCAGCAATGGAAGGGTGGCAAGGCAAGAGTCACAGAGGGAATGAATACTATTTCCTGCTGTCCTGTCATACGTGAGGCATTTGATTGTGTTCTCTATCCATTACCTCATTTAATTGCCAGGGCTCACCCCTAGCTAAAGGTGGCTAAGTAGCTAATCAAAGGCCATATTAGACAGATAGCTGTAAGAAGTGTTGTTGAGATGTCTCGGCCCTGTCTGATAGCTGGTAATCCCTGATCTTTCCACCACATCACAAGGAGCTGCCCTGTCAAAGATTGGACAATAACCAATCCAGGTGGAGAGGATGCTGATGGGAAGTTTATCTTTGCTGTGGAAGTATGCTTAGCCTGATGCTCTCAAATATTTGAATGGCCCAGCTAATTTCCCTTAAACTGATTTAATCTCATTAGGCCACATTGATGTTATTTTCTTTTCTATATCTGCCGACAGGCAAAGAAGGGGGCATTTCGCCCCTGCGAGTATCCTTGTAACACTTACTTCTTTCGGTATAAAATCTCATCAACTACTCTGTGGTTTTATGAGTTCATCTCTGTGATTCTGGATCACAGGAGTCTACCTCTGACAGAGAACTCTGTCTGCACCCGGAAACAACAGGTGGCGGAGCCCCTGGAGCTGTAATGTTGTGTGGAGGAAATAATGCCAGTGGCTGGACAGGGCTCTGCACGGTAGAGACTCAGCTCCACTCCCATTCTTGGCCTCATGGTATCTGAGAGCCAAATGGAATGCCATGTTCATGAACTCACTTACCATATTTACACATGTAAGAAGTTCACCTCTTTGTAGATGTTCTCCTTTTGGGGTACTTTCTTTTCCTTCCAATTCTGGGGTGAAGATACATTATTTTTTTTCCTGCAATTTCCCCCTGAATATGCAGCATTTTTTTATGCAATAGTGGTGGCTTTACGTTTATGAAAGATCTGATAAGAGCTGCTGAAGGCGGGCATTGGACTGCACTTAATTAAATCCTGGTTGCTAGAAGTAACCAGAAGAATCTGCTATTGATAGTGATGGTGAGGGAGTATGCTTTGGGCTGAACACATACCAGCTTTCCTTACTCATGGCACAATATTAGGATGTAATTCCATCCATTCTCTTCCTCTTGGAATAATTTAGGGGGAAAATATCAACAATTAAGGATGCAGGGCATGGCATGAGTAGATATGGAATTTATTTATTTAAAGCTCCAGCCTTCTTGGAGGCCACTACATAGCCAGCAGGTGAGAATCATTCCCATCCCTCTTTTCTGCTGAAGTCAGAAGAGATGACCCGGAAGCTGGGATCAGCGACAATGTTTCCTATTACATATCCACTGAACATCAATTTCCCCTACAGCATTGCAAAGCCATCATCAAACAGACTACTCAACTCATTTGATCAACACCAGTCTTCTGCAGTTTAGCTGACAATTGCATAGTCTTTTTTTTTTTTTTTAAGATTTTATTTATTTATTTGAGAGAGAGACAGTGAGAGAGAGCATGAGCGAGGAGGTCAGAGAGCGAAACAGACTCCCCATGGAGTTGGGAGCCTGATGCAGGACTCAATCCCGGGACTCCGGGACCATGACCTGAGCCGAAGGCAGTCGTCCAACCAACTGAGCCACCCAGGCATCCCGACAATTGCATAGTCTTAAGACAGAGTCATGACTTTGGATTCTGTAACTTGACTGCAAAGCTCTGGGTGAAGAAGGGGATGCTTTAAAATAAGACAAAACAAGATAAGCCTAGAAAGAGGTAGTCTGCTCAGTAACATTCCTCGAAGTGTGGTCCATGGGCCCTGGGGGTCCTCAAGACTCTTTCAGGGCACCCACAAGGTCAAGACTTAAAAAAAAATTGCTTCATTTAATTATTGATTTTATTAAATTCCAACCCTCAATTACATGTTTTTAAAATTTTGTGTGATGAACTAGGAAATACACATAAAGTACTTCTGCTTCACATCAGTGTGTGTGTATGTGTGTGTGTGTGTAAAGCACTTGTGCAAATGTCTATGAGCTGGCCTATCATGGACACAATTTTTAGTGAAAGAAAGACTGTCAGGCAAGTGATGATTATTCAGGCTTGGGTATTTCACAAATGTCTTTTCAAAAATGAACAAAGTGAGTTGTCACTTCAAGTAAAACAAATGACAGCATTTGTTGCCAATGATAAAATTGGAACTTCTAAGCAAGAATTAGAATTTTGGAAAGCTTTCATCTGCCACCATGAGTATGATAGCTTCCAATACCCAAAAAACTTTTCTGATGAGAATGATGGTGGTATTAAGGAAAGTGGTTTTCTTTTTGTTATTGTAAAGTGCATATGTCAATATTTGGGAGATCTGCACAACTCAGTAAGCCAGTATTTCCCAAATGACGAATGCATGGTGCTGTAATATCACACAAAGGTAAAACGTCTATACAGGTAATGGATTTTAATGGAATTGGTTGTTCAAAGTTAACTGATATGGCTTAAGATTTCACAATGCAACTCACTTTTAAGAAACAATACTACTTGAGTTAAATGTCAAATCAAAGAATATCCACATTTGTCAGAAAAAGCTATGAAAATACTCTTGCCTTTTCCAACTACATACCTCAGTGAGTCTGGATTTTCTTCGTATACTTCAACCAAAACAACATACTATAATAGATTAAATGCAGAAGCAGATATGAGAATTCAACTGTCCTTTATTGGCAGACATTAAAGAGATTTGCAAAAATGTAGAACAATGTCACTTTTCTTAATTTTTGTGGATAAATCATTTTTAAAATAAAAGGTATTTATGTTACTATGTAAACAGTTTGTCATTCTGGATCAAATTCATAAAGAAAACATTTAAAATTTCTTAAGTTCAATTTCTAATTTACGCAATATTAGATGTTACCTAAACCAACAAAAGCTCTTTGGAATTTCAACCATTTTTAGGAGGATAAAGAAGCTCTGAGACTCCAAAGTTCAAAACAGCAAATGTACTGAAATGAACAGGCAAAGGATGTAAATATTTTAGAAAAAGATGATGAAAGACACACCACAAAGAACGAAAGGTAAAATCTCTGGAGGCGATGTCCAAATCTCAACCTCAAATCAGGAAAGTGGTTTGAAATACACCCAATAGACAGGTACTATCTCCCCCTCTCCCACCTTTTAAAAAAGATTTTATTTATTTGTTTGAGGGAAAGGGGAAGAGAGAGAACACAAGCAGGTGGAACAACAGAGGGAGAGGGAGAAGCAGACTCCCCACTGAGCAGGGAGCTCAATCCCAGGACACTGGGATCATGATCGGAGCCTAAGGTAGATGCTTAACGACTGAGTCCACTCTCTTCTTTTCCTTTTTGTTTGGACATTAGTTTTCTCCAGCAAGACTACTAACTACCACCTGTTGGATATCCACTATGTGCTGTACAATCTATTATGGAATTTGCATAAATTATCTCAACCAATTGAATTGATATGACTCTGTCTTTAAGGCCACAAAACCAATTTGGATGATGATCAAATATTTGGTCGGATTTTTAAGAAAGACAGATTCTGTTTCCCATTTATTCTCTTTTTTTTTTCCCCCTAAGCTGGAAACTCAGGAAACCAGTACCGCTCTGTAGACTTTCAGGTGTGAGTTTCTTTGGGTCCAGTCCAGTTATTTTATTAATATAATGAAGGGTATTCATGTAGGGAAGTAGAAATGTAGCAGGAGTGTGTGGTTTTCTACAAAACATGTTCTGTTTAGCATTTCTGGAGCCCTACAAGTTAATGACCTGTTTATAATGCATGTATTCAGAATTTTTCCTACATACCAGCTCTGCTTTCTCCCATTCCACCTGCCTTCTTTTCTGTTTCCCAGCTTACAACTTTTCCACTTCATCGAACACTATGCCTTGCAATGAGCCTGATGTAGTCCCTTTCTTTCTACAAAAGAGCTTTATATTTCTTCATTTTATAATTAAATTTGACACCTATCCAAGCAATAGTGTTCAAGATTTTTTTTAAAAGTTTCTTATTGTTTTATATTTTCCTTGATTTCTGGCATTGCAACATTATATCTTCCACATTGGTTACTATAAGTACATTGCATTTCAACTATTTTAGAGTTTAAATAGGATTGGGTAGTTGGTCAGAGTTATCTGTTTTGAGCATTATATTCCGAACTCTAAATAATTAACTTATGGTGGAAATTAACTTAGAAGTCAACATGTTTGTAGAGAATCGTCTTAATCCAGAATTAGCATAGTTACTATTGCTCTATAATAAATGAGATACATGACTTAATTTTCTGGATATTCCTCATTCATCAAATATAGCACAGAGCTTACATGTCCAAGCCTTGGAGCGCAACAACCTGGGTTTGAAGACTGGTTTTACTAATAACTAACATGGAAGTTGCTTAAACTTCATCTGTTTTTTGAACTGAGACTCTGTAAGTGGGGATAATATTAATATCGGAATAAAAACAAATGAGTATCCAGTATATAACATCACAAAGGATACAAAGACTCTTAATTTAGATTATTATTATTAATTGCCAGTGAGACTCTCTTTAAAGGAAAAAGAAAATCTCATTTGATTGATTAAAATGAAAGTAAACTTTATTTGATGTTCCTTTTTAGGTCCTTTAGGTGTAAGGTTAGGTTGCGTACTTGAGACTTTTCTTGCTTCTTTTTCTTCTTCCCCCCTTTTTTTTTTCTAATTTTCTTACTTCTTGAAAGTAAGCATTCATATACTCTAAATGAGGAGTTGAAAGCAGTGGAAAACCTCCAGTGTGAATTAAAATTAAGATTTCTATGTAAACACGTAGCAAAGATTGAGATTCCCTGATAACATGCTTTGCTCCTAAAGCTCTTAGGATGCACCATTAGAGTAAGCTACAGTTGGCATATTCCACAGGAACAAAACTTACGAGTAAAGCACTGAATGATTTTTGAAACAGCTGAGAAATCCCACTGATAGAAAGATTCTCCCTGACAGGGGACAAGAGTTCAAGCTGAGTTCTGGCATTTTCTGCAGAGGACTTTTCCAAAATAACACTAGGGAACTGTTAAATAAGGCACCATGCCCAGAGTTATGTAGAAATCTACAATAGAGCAAAGCCTTATAGTTTGTCGCTATCCTGCTAGAAAGAGCTGAGATGCAATAGGAACCATTTGGCTTGCTTTTCTAAATGATCCTCCCCTTAAATCATCATTAACAAAGGGAAAGTAAGCTTCACGGACCGGTAAAGAGAAGTTGACACAAAATGTCCCAACTGTAGAAGCCACTTATGTCTGTGCCACAACATGAGCAAAAATGAAAATCGTGGTGCCAAGTAATCTCTCCTGATGCCAAAAGATTTATAAATCCTTACTGTGAAGTTTACATAAATTCTATTTTTTTTTAATTAAAAGCATACTAGATAGAAAATGTTATGAGATACACAAAATGATGTTGATTAAATAAACTTTGTTAGGATGGTACAAAGCAGTAAGCAGAAACAGCAATCAATAGATCCATGAAATGTGCTTAAAAACATTGCAATGCAACGGTCACAGAGGATGGAACTCAAATAGAATGAATCAGATCTTAAAACAAATGACATGTGCAAAACCGCGAAGCTCCCAGTAGAAGCACAGCTGACTAAAGGTGAGCCTAACCCCCATGCCCACAGCATTGACGTCATAGGAAGTCATGCCTGTGAGCTCTTCCAGGCATCACGTCACTCTTGGGTGATGACCAAGTTTGCACAGGGAGTTTTCAGTACAAAGCTCAGGTCAGGAACATAAATTACCCAGGCAGTAAAAGCTGCATGTTGCTGTCCAGACTTGAAATTACGGTATCCCCATTAAAATCTCCGGGGCTGCTGTTCTTCCAGATGAATCAAAGGAACGCGGCCTATGGATCAACTTCCTAACAACTCTGTTCCCTCTAATGCTGTTCATTCTCTGCTTCTTAGAATTGCTTCCTTTTTTTGTTTTCTGCAACATCTCTAACTGCCAGTTAAGTAGATGGGCTCCCTAGTCAAGCAAACATTTTCAAAAACCAGTTCCAATACTAACTTGCAATAAATAACGTAATCTCAGTTGAAACAATAGGGATAATCACATGTCCTCATAGAGTTATTGTGAAGGTTAAATAAAACTATAATAATAAAAATAACAGTTAGCCCTTACATAGGGCTTTCTAGGAGTCAGCACTGCTGTATGGGGTAGTGAATTATCCCTTTTGGCCTTCATACCAGTGCTATAAGGTTGGTGCTATTAGTAACCTCAAGCTACAGAGGCACAGAGAGCTTAACAAACATGCCAGTGGCCACAGCTAATAAGTGATGGAGCTGTGATCTGAGCCCAAGTAGTGCCTGTACTCTAAGCCACCATGGTGTGAATATATATAAAATACTTGCCAAAATTGCCTGGAAATAATTAGCACTCAGTACAGGTTAGCCATCATTAATGTCTTCATCATTTTTAATTTGTAACCATTGCTTCCTTCTCTGGACCTATGATATTTCGTCTCCTACTCACTCATGCAATGTTGGGATTCTTCAGAACCCATTGTTTTCATAACTCCATACATTCTCCCTGGGTAGTTTCATCTATTTTTATAACTTCAATTACATTGGTATGCTGATGATTTCACAAGCTTTATCTTCTACTGTGACCCCTCTTATGATCTCCAAACACACATGTACTTTCTTTTTGCATGGATTGACTGACTTTGAAATTCCTAAAATACTCACCTACTGTTCCACTCTCCTACTCCATTAAAAGAGCTATGATCGAATTAGTCTCCCACACTAGATACTCTGGAATCAGCTTCCACCTCCCAATTCTCTCTAAATCCAAGGGGTTACTAAATTCTACCACTTCTTATCTCGATACCAAATTCTTATCTCACTCATGTCTCAGAAAACTGACATGGTCTACCTCCAATGCTACTGCTTACATCCAGCTTTCTGAGAACTTTGCTGCAAATGAAATGGACTTTTCACTTGTTTCTTTGCTATCACTACCTCCTCTTAAGTTCTTTAATGTGAATTTCCATTTCAATGAGCTCTTCATCTTCTTACCAGTGAATAACCTGCACAGCAGCGCTGTAACATACGATTATCACAGAGTAGGATTCTATATTCCATATGGTGGGCAAATGAGGCATTGGATTGCATGAAGTAGGGTGGAGAAGACAGCAGGAGTTAGGAACGCCAAGGCCCTAGGAGGCTATAGTTTTCATGAATCATCTATCCAGACATGAAATCACTTAAGAGGCAGTTGCTGGATTGTAAAGGTCACTGTGTAGCAGCTTCTAGACACTTCAATGTGTAAGGACATGAGAGCGATCAGTGGAGACAGAGAGAAGTAAATGTGGACTTCATAAAACCCAAACGTTTTTATCCAGAATTGTAGAGAAAGATCTAGAAACCACACTGAGGAGGGAAGAAAAAAAGCCAACTGCAACACGTAATCCTGTGACATAGAGGGTGAGGTAGACTAAGTAGCTTTCCCTGATGGGGGTTGCTGAGGAATCCCCGTAATCACAGGCCTGGCAGGCTTCTCTCTCAAGGCCAGGAGAGGGAGAAATTCTTAGTGAAGAAAGCGAGGGTTGTGGGAAACAGGAGTTGGCTCAAAGTGGAAAGAGTTAGGAGGAAGTAGCTCAGGAGGTTGTGCCTGGTGACTAAAGTCAGGGGCGGAAAGGACTTAGAAGAGTTTATATGTTGGACTGTGTTGACCAAAGGTAACAGGACTGTGTGACATGGAGGACTGAGAGGAGGTTGCAGGTTTTCTTTTTCTTTCTTTCTTTCTTTCTTTCTTTCTTTCTTTCTCTTTCTTTCTTTCCTTCTTTTTTAAGATTTTATTTATTTATTTGACAGAGAGAGATCACAAGTAGGCAGACAGGCAGGCAGAGAGAGAGGAGGAAGCAGGCTCCCCATGGAGCAGAGAGCCCAATGCAGGGTTCGATCCCAGGACCCTGGGATCATGACCTGAGTCAAAGGCAGAGGCTTTAACCCACTGAGCTACCCAGGCGCCCCAGGTTGGAGGTCTTCAATGGCACTGATCTCAGGAGCCTAGGTGAGTGGGGCATCTTGGGTTTTCCTGGAATTATTTCACAAAGACCTCACTTGACTATTTTTCTCAAGAAAGCTGAGTCTAGGAGGACACGTAACACATTGAAAGAATTGCTAGGACCCACACTAGGGCTGACAGGGAGGGTCACATGCAAGTGTCTGCACAAACTATTGTTAAGATAAAATAAGGGTAGAATAAAGAGATAAGAATAAAACCAGTTATATGTTTATGAAAATTAATTAATTAAAAACATTTAAAAAAAAAAAAGAATAAAACCAGCTCTGAACACCTAAGTCCCAAACCTACTTCCTGACTCTTAGCTCATATACTTGGGAAAACTCCATAGAGTCAGTCAGACAAATTACACTTTGGTAACTATTGCTTTAGCTGAAGAAGCTTCCGAAGCAATTCATATTAAGAAAATTGTTCAAGCACCAGAGAAAATCAGAGTTATTTCTTCATATAAACGATGCAGTAAGATTTTTGTGTTTTGGTCGAAACTGAAATTGAGTTATAACGAGCACTGAATTGTTCTTTATTAATTAAGAAACCAAACGAGCTTTCTTTTCTTTTTTTTTTTTTTTTTTTTTTTTTTTAAAGATTTTATTTATTTATTTGACAGAGAGAAATCACAAGTAGATGGAGAGGCAGGCAGAGAGAGGGAGGGAAGCAGGCTCTCCGCTGAGCAGAGAGCCCGATGCGGGACTCGATCCCAGGACTCTGAGATCATGACCTGAGCCGAAGGCAGCGGCTTAACCCACTGAGCCACCCAGGCGCCCCCAAACGAGCTTTCTTAAACATAGGACAGAATTGTTTTATTGTTAAAATATTTTCATGAGATGCCATTTCATAATTTAATAAAAATCTGATTAGCAATAAAAACATGAAATTATTTACACTATGAAGAAGAAAGGTGCTAGATGAAATCATCAACATTATTTCACTGAAGAAACACTGAAGAAATTGTGAATATCATACATTTTAAGTAATTGATAGATTAGGGATCCAGTTGGTATAAAGTGTCTCAACCAGTTTGAAAATACAAGCTTATCAAGCATGATAGGCAAAAAAAAAAAAAAATGGAAAAGTACAGAGTTTGGAAGAAATCAAGGCAGCCAATAATACTTCACACAGCTGTCTTTCTGCATTAGCTCTATCTTTAGGAACTTTGAAGCTTTATCATTACAACAAATAAAACTGTTATCCAGGGAATATGCAATTTTGAAATGCCAGAAGGTTACTGGAAGTTCTCTGATAAGCAGTTCTTTGAAAAGGCATCAAGCAAGATTTATCTGGATCAATGGAAAAAAAAAAAATCTCAAAGAACATAATGCAATTTGAACATTTTATAAGCAGAGGCCAAGGGAAATGAACCTTTCTTCATAAATGGATCACTAACCTGATGGCTAGCTTTCTTTATAAAATTGCATGTCATGTCTAAAGATCCTTATGGCAAAAGAGAATCAAAAGAAATCACTGTATCACCCGAATATGTGAGTCCTTTACCATAACACTTGAAAACACTTCAGCAGAATTCATTTGGCACAGAACACTTTCCTATTTTTTCACTTACCATCTTATTAAAGATAAGATTACGGCTGGCAGAGAAGGAATATATAAGAGGAATTTTATATGGCCTTTTTAAAAACTAGACAAATAACCTAAAGGAACACCTGGGCATTTACTTGCTATTGCAGAAAACTTGATTATTCTTAAATATTACAATTCATATTTTTAGAAATAAGATATGGCCAGACAGAAGATGCACCAAGAAATTCCTAGAAGTAGCTAATGTTAGAAAAAATACTAGTAGCATTAGAAAGCCTTTAGTAATCGAGAAACAGAATGAAGAAGAATTTAAGGAAAACCTTCCCATTTTGCCCAGGCTGAGCACATAGCTGAAAGAGAGAGGTGGGGCTGGAGAGGGAATTTTCCAGAAGCACATTGGTACCAAAGCTGCATTGGTACAGTTCAGGTTCAGCATCCTTCCTTCTAGGACATGGGAAGGCCTGTTGAGGCACGATACTCCTGAGACACATGGGCCAGAGAACATGAGCCAGAGCATCCCACGGGCCTGAGTCATCTGCAGGTCCTGAGGAAGCCTGCTCCGATGCCATGCACCTTCCTAATCTCTCAGACCTATTGGTATTTGTAGACCTAAATTGAGGATCTTGAATACTACGTAGGCACTAGCTAAGAGGAGGCAACAGGGCAGAAGTACGCTCTAGAAACCAGGGACCTGGAAGGAGAGGGTTAAGAATGGAGTTGCAGGAGCTGGGAAGAGTGAGCTCTCTGGGTGGAAGAGAGCAGTGAGAATTTCAGCAGTGGGATAAGAGAAGGCAAACACAACCAGCATAGATACTACCTGGGATGATTGTGGGGTCCCCAGCTGCACTGTGTGCTCACAAAAATATCCTTGGTCTCAAGGGAAAATTAGGGTAAATTGTTTTGACTAATTGGGTGGGGAGGAATAAAAGTTGAAGTCAGTTAAACTATCTGCTTTTTTGATGTAGCAGGGATTTTGAATGAACTAATAGACTTTCTGACTGTCAGCCTCAACCGTGCTTTACAGACCTGTGCCTAAGCAGAATTTAAGGGGATTTTTTTCTTCTAGTCGGATGATGGATTTATTTTGTTCCACCATTCATGTCCGGTTCCTCTTGTGAACATGCATTGTGATTCCGTGAGAAGGAGGGAGCCAAGCTGGTAAGCTACTCCAGGGCAGAGAGGACACTTGGAAAGGCAAGTGCATTACTCTGACACCATTAGCACCAACTTTTGACCACTGAGTTTATCTGCTACACAAAAATGTTGTCATTTTAATGGTGAGATCTTTAATCAGTATCTGGCTATAAGCCCTCACCAGCTATGTCCACATGTAAGACCCTTCTGTTGGACTGGATCTGTGCAGCTTTCTCAAAAGGATGCCAAGTACGGTAAACACCCGAGTGTTAGGAAAATCAGCTACATTACAACCTCCGTATCACTAAGATCTATTTCTGTGCCCTGGGTGGAAATTGAATTGATCTGCCCTGGTTTTCTCTACTTAAGGGCTTGATGACTACCTACAGTAAGTTCTCTGCTGGTTCCTGGCAACCTTCGGAGCCTATGTCCTCTCAGGTGTTAGAGTTGAGACAACCCATTTGTAAACTCTTAAAGATACTTCTTCCTTTAAAAATGTTTTATGGGGGCACCTGGGTGGCTCAATGGGTTAAAGCCTTTGCCTTTGGCTCGGGTCACAATCTCAGGGTCCTAGGATTGAGCCCCACATCGGGCTCTCTGCTCAGCAGGGAGCCTGCTTCCTCTTCTCTCTGCCCGCCTCTCTGCCTACTTGTGATCTCTGTCAAATAAATAAATAAAATCTTTTTAAAAAATGTTTTATGAAGGGAAGGTGTTGGGTTTTTTTTTTTTTGTTTTTTGTTTGTTTTTTTTTCCAACCACAGGACACCTTTGGAAGGTTCCTAAAATATCTGAGATAGGTCCTTTTCTACATAAATCGTCCTTTTCAGTTCTCATTTCCCTTCTTTTTCTCTCATGTTGTCTTAGCAAATGCTAATCCATTATATCTGTTTTCACCTACTCACAGTACAGCAGGCGGACTAAATGCTTTCTTCTAAGTCTCTCAGTTGCGGGATTCTAGAGGACCCTTTCTGCAAGTGTTAGGATTATATACACACTCAATTTTCTGTGTGTGTCTAAGGTAATAGTAACATTGTACATCTGTCTAATGTTTTACAGATTCCAAACTGTTTAAAGGAACTTTACATAAAGCTATTCTTCAGAAAACCAGTAACTGCCAGACTAATCTTTCTAGTGTGTCTTTCTACCTGCTTTCTGCGTGTCACCAGGCTGCCGGACAAATTACGAAAACTTCCTATTCCAATCAGACCAAGTTGGGATTCCTCATCTCTTGGAGCTCATGGTGTAACCCCATCCAGCCCTTCCTTAGGCATCTGTTCTGTTTTTCCACTGCTCCCCAGAAATGCGCCTTCTGCTTCAGCCGGGTCAGCCTCTGAAGGGCATGCACCGAGCAAGCTGTTGGTCAGTCCTGTCTGTTCATTGTTTCCATCATTTCAGGTTTTCCCTTCTGCAACTTTGTGCAAATACTTCGAGCACTTCCCAGCCGATCTTGTGGTCCATTGTCTGCAGGTAAAAATTCAGTCTCTCTGGGCACTTTCAATTTCTCCCTCAACGGAATGCTCAGAGCCTTCACTTTTGGATTAGAGACATTTTGTTCTTTTGTACATAAAATCGCATATTTTATCATATTTTCTCTATTTATACCGTCCTCTATTTTATGTCTCAGTCTTATCTCCCCAAGAAGAGAATACATGTGTTGAAAGAAAGGGCCATACCCTGTGTTTGCACTGTTGCTGCCTTTTGCACCCAGGACTCTATTCGGTGTACGTCACTTAGAAGGTTTCCCCAACTGGGATTAATTTCTCCACTCTGCAGTAATTTTGGCCTGGATGCTGTTTCTTCAGTTTTTAAAACATTGATCACAGCTGCTTTCTACTGTATATCATGATCTACAGATGAGTTGCAAACCCAATTAATCTTTTCATCTCTCAAAATACCTGAGATAGCACTGTTTATAAAAAGAATTTAACACGGGTTGCTGTTTCTATTAAATTTCAACTTTGTTTAATACGGCACCATTCCCTTTTAGCCCTCTTTTTGTGGAACAAACATTTCCAAGGTTAAAAATAATGAGACTTGAAGAAATGATGTTGACGTTTCACGTGTGAGAGAAAAATAACAGTTTGATGGTCTCCTACCTCATTTGTTAAAAAATAATGTTAAAGCCTAAATATAAATATAAATTAATCAGTGTGTTTTCAGACCATCAAACCTTAAGAGGGATTTTCTATATCAAAAATGCAAAAAAAAATACTACACACACAGGTAATTTTTATAGGAATGTTCATAAATCAATGTGTTAATGAAGTTCTCAGATTTTTTTACATCATTGTTAATTTCTTGACTTTAATGTCTTTATAAGTTAATATCTCTGTAATTAGCAAAGCAAAATGAAAATTATCTTTCCTTCGTAGCATTCAGGAAAACCTCATGACGAAACCAATCGATAACTGGTTAGTCTCTTTTTTTCTTGCTATCTTGATTTAAGTATGACACTATGTTTTTTGTTGGAGAGAGCAGAACTTTTGAAGGTCTCAGGCAGTCATGAGAAAGCTTTTCACCAGTCCTTTGAATAATTTTAATTAAAATTCAGTTTAAATCAATCTCCTAGGCTTAGCAAAAGCATCTGTCATGTTTTCCCCACTTAAGAACTTGAGCTGAAAATATGAACATTTTCCTGTTATAAAAGCGCTGCATCCGTGTAAAGTTAAAATAGCTTCTGAGGACAATTTTCAACACATTTGGAAGAATTATGGCTTTAAAAATGCAACTTGCAGAAAACACATTGATGCCTCACTCAGTGATGTACCTGTATCTCTTGCTACACGTAAAATCCTTCTCTCAGCATGTGCTCTATCCCTTGAACCATTAGCTTTCTCTTAGTCTCTTGGCCTGGTCCATGGCCAGTACACAGCACACTAAGGCTTGCCACATAACAGGTGCTCAGAAGTGTTTGTTGAATAAATGAATGAATTAACTAACCGAGGAATAGAAAAGCCCTGCCTTAGTCCCTCTGTGTTCTTTTACTTGTACTAACTGCATTTACTAGCTGTAGACTAGAATGCTCTCCTAAAACAATACCCTTGAGCTCCTAAGACTAATTAGTAAGAACTAGAGAAGCACAGGATCCAGAAAGATAAAGACCTCTCTGTACACAAGAACAAAATAGTTACAATATGCATTTTGTTAGAAAAGGCACAGCCATCTGCCAGAAAAATCTTTAAAAGTCCAACTCTGGGGAGTACGTGGTATGAACAGAGTTTCCTTTGGTTTGCTTCTGGTGTTCTGGCAGCTCCCACAAAACCAGAATGAAAGTCCTACAAAATCTGTCCGTCTGGTCTTAGCTGAGGCTCAGATTCTGGTTCCTGAATCAGATTTTTGTTCCCTATTTGGGTGAGGCCTGAATCCTCTGGTCCTTGACCCCGTACTGATATGGTTATCCTACTGCACAGCTCTATTGTATTCTGTACAAATGGTGCTCCTAGGAGTTTAGGCCCGTGGTGGTCCTGTCATGAATCTGAACACATGGCCACATTTTTTGTCCCACGGTTTTTTTTTTTTTTTTTTAAGAAGAAAAATATTTCATATTTTCAAGACAATCTGATCTTACCCTTGTCATATATATCAAACTGGCATTTTGGATTAAACCAGTGTGGCTTGTTGATAATAATTCAAGTTGTTCTTTCGATGATAAAACATTCTCATTGAAAACCCGAGTTAGCTGCAAAGTTAGATGCAGGACCATTTCCCACGTAATTGAGTTCTTTCTGGAAATGTTTTCTGCTGAATATATACTGTCATAATACACAGTGATCTTTAAGAAATCTTATATCAAACTCAATGTGATTATTTGTGGAAGTAAGAGCAGGGCATTTTTCTGGACAAAGGCCAGCATTATATCTGCCTGTCATTCTTTGATCAAGAAACAATAGCATCTGAAATTTGTAATATATAGCTGAAGGGTTTTTTTTTTAAATGCTATTTTCATGAAAACAGTCCTTAAAGCAATTTAATCAGTCCATATCAGTTTTCTCTTTCATCAAAATTTTGAAAAATCATACGCCAATCACTACAGCAATACTCATCTTGGTTTATAGTATATGAGCTGTATTGCCCACAAATATCTGTTCTATGGGTTCCCGTCTTGGGTCTGTTCTGGAACTTTACCAATTCTCCTTTCTTTTTTGAGTCTTCCATTATTCATTTCCATGAATTTATTTTATATAAGCAATTCAAGTATTTTCAAGCTAGTCCTATTTAAAACTGATATTTAAAAAAAAAAATCCTTTAATTTGGGTTCCCATTTGACCACCCTCTCTAAAATGTGGCGACTTACCCAAGCTTCCATTCCCAGTGAGGGGCCTCGTTCCAGCTGGGGAGTTCCCTCTCTGTGATGAGCAAAGCTGACTTAGAGATAGGATGATACAGCAAAATGAAACAGTCTTCCTTCCCTTTTCTTGCAATTATTCTTAGGTTTTTTTTGTCCCACTGTGTTGCTGAAGTTTCTTAAGGGGACTCTAGTACTCTTAGGGCTGATTTTCTTTATGGAGAGCTGAGTAACGGCTTCTCTTTGTGGGGGATGGAGGCCCCATTTTGTTGATTTCCCTCTGGCTAATGTTTCCCAATGTCTCTTGAAGATGCTCTTCGTCTTCCTCAACCCAACTAACATGTTCCCTGGGCTCTTCCTCAGCCTTTTTTTTTCCTTTTGGTATACATCTCCTTGGGATAAGTCGCACTTTTCATAGATTTAATAAACTGCCTATATACAAATGACTTTTAGATTAATGTCTCTTCACAAGACATTTCCTATTTATCCAACTGCCTACAGGAATCTTTACATGGATATCCCACAAAAGCTTCCCATCAAAATGTCCAAAGCCACTGTGTTTATCCTTTCCATAGGTCAAATCCTCCCCTTAATGACTTGCTTTTTCCTCCTGGCCTCCCGCCCAATGTCTAAATCACGTTGATTGTATTTCTGAAGTATCTCTTAGATTTATCCTTCTTTTTCTTTCTCACTACTTCTGTCACTGCGACTTCCTTAGATCATGCGGCTCTAATGATTCTTGCTTGGGATTTGTAGTATATTATCTCTTTGCTGTTCTTCCTGGTTAGGGGAATCCCTGCACTCCAAGTGTTCTTACAGACTATGGCAATAGTGACTTTCCTAATAGTCAGATTGACTAGGCCATTTGCCTGATCTTGATTCTTGAATGGTTTCTCATTGCCTCAGTATAAGTTTTGGCTCTTTCAACATATTCTTTTACGATACAGCTCCCTATCGGTTCAGTCCGTGTACCACTTACTGCAATACGTTTCATTCTTTCGCAATACTAAATCATTTTCAGTTACCTACAATATCATACTTTTTTACTCCTCCAGTACTTTTTAAATGATGTTTACTCCTTCCAGAATACTATTTTGCTTTCACATTGTGAACCCTTTCCTCCCAAATCTGCCTATCAAACTTGGGAGTCATCTTTCAAGTTTCAGCTCATTATTTTCCCCCTTATTAATCCTCTGCCCTCTCTGTTGTGCCTTTTGGGGCTTATGGTGTGATATCTGTCACATGAAATCATGACAATTTGCTTGTTTATATGTTTTTCCTCTATACTTCATGAGTCCCTGAGGACAGAGATTGTATCTACAGACCTCATACAGTAATTGGTACATGGCTGGTGACCAAAGTGGATGGTGAATGAATGCAAAAGGGAATTTGAAAAAATAGATTTTCTTATCAAGAGTCACTCATTTTACCAATGATTTTATGAAAGTGAAAAATGCTAAGATTGCAAGTAATTATTTTTGTATGTTTTAACATGACACTCATTTGAAATTCTCTCTTTACCCATAGTACAAAGCCCCTTGAAAACATCAAAATATTACTTCATAACAATGAATGGCTTGTTTTAAGCCTTCCAAAGTGACACAGGCAGAAAGGAATAATAAAAAAAAAAATTACTGAGAAACTTAGAGGATTGTAATGCTAGTCATAGAATTAGAACCTGTCTGCTCTAGCCTTTGAAGGACATACTTCCATTTGTCTGCTCTATGTATAGAGAATTATCTGATTCTGTTTAAATAAAACAGTGATTTATAGTCACCATTGATTAAAAATGCTTTGTGAACTAGTTTTTAATCCTTCTTCTCTAGTTCTTTCCTCATAAAAAATGATTTCATAAGTCAATTTCATTTCATACCTACAAATGTTCCAAAGCAGGATGAACTTCATAGGAGAAAGTATCTTAGGCTGACAAATTATTATTATAAGGGCCAAAGAATGGTTGTCATAGATTTTTAAAAGGCTCTAAGACATAACAGAACAGAATTGGACTTGGTTCTCTTCTTAACTCTTGCATCTTGGACAAAGTTCATCTCTCCAGGCTATGGTCTCCTCTGTTGTAAAACTAACAGAGTGAACCAGTCACTAGCTGGTGTCTAAGCCTCTCCCAGCACTAGAACGTGGTGATTCAGTCCAGAGAGGAATCCAGTATATTAGAAAATTGTGTTATCAAAAAGATAGGGGGTGTGTGTGCAGAGCTGTAAATTCTCATAAAATTATGTGTACTTGTTTTTAAAAGCAGTAAGAATCTAGCACGAAGCCTGACTCATTATAATTGATGATGCACTGAGAGCTCTCCCAGTCATGATTAATTCTCATGGGTATAATATCTTCATTTAGATTAATACACATAGTGTTTCATAATTATAAGGTTAGAGCAAGGAGTACTGGTGGGGAAATGTTTACAGGTAAGCTGAGCAGCACTGAAAATGTCAAAGAGTAATAACGTTTACTGAGGAGTATAAGTGCTGCAAATTAACGACAACAACCTTTCCTTGTTTATTGCTCCTCAATACAGCTAATCAGAACAGGAGCAAAGAAGATTCTCCCTGATTCTTTTTATTTCTGTAGTGATGAGGTGCTATAGAATATGTCTGGCGTCTGGAGTGCCACATTACTACAGTTCTACACCTCCACATCTTTCAAGAATACATTATTCTTTCGAGCTTCTTCTCTGCTAAAAGAATGATGCAGGTTCTGGGGGAAAGAAATGAGTACCTAAGAATCAAGATTTATAGGTCTCAGCCCCTGAGGCTGGAGGAAATTTCACAGAACAGGACCATATCACTCTCTACCTGCTAAATTTTCATCACAGGTGGATGAACTTGTTTGCAAGGCTGGAAAGGATTTGGACTAGAATTGAGTGGTAATATTTTCTTAGTGTAAATGAGATATACACTAGTAAGTAAACGTGGGTTAGCAAATAAAGACATGCCAGTTCCCTCCAAGAATCTTACTGTTAAGATCCAAAAGAAGGCCCTTTAGCAGGTTGACATTTATTTTTATGAATGTTATATTTCCTTAAGCATATTTTGTGTGTGCTTTATCAAAAATTTGTATAATAACATTTGGATAATATAATAATAACAAAGAAGAAAATAACACCCTGTGTCTCAAGATTTAAAGATATCTACATTTAATGTTTCCTTTTAGGCTTTTTTTTTAATCGATATATCTACATAATTATGATGACTGCACAATTTTGTGTCCTCGTTGTTATTGTTATATTAGGACAACTGTATTTTCCTGATCATTAACATGTTCCATAGATATAATTTTACTATGGGCAATATGCTGAGCTCATTAGTTTTTTTTACATGGATTATCTCGTGGAATCCTCTCAAAAATCCCAGAAGGTAGCCTTATTATTATCCTGATTTAGCAGAGCAGAATAAAAAAGTTAAAGAAGATAAACCAACATCAGACAGTTTATAGGAAGATAGTTGATTTAGCTCATGAAAGAAATGTACAGCGGGATTAAATGCATAGGAAACCACATATTATTCTATTGAGCAGATCTGCCATAGTTTCTTAACTATTTCTTTTTGAGTGTGTATTCATGATGTCCCCACCATCTCCATTCCTCTGGATCTCTCCATTTTTTATATGTACCTCAAAGCAAACTGTTCCACTGGCACAAGAGAGATAAATGACTACACCCCACACCCCTGAGTAGTGCTATGTAGCCATCTCAATGATGAGGAAATACCGGGTCACCCTTTTTCCTTCAACACATTGTTTCAGAGAACTTATAAGGCACATCTGAGAAGTATCCAAAAGAGATCCATATTATAAATGCGGAGACCTGGGTTTCAGACTGCCAGTTAGACTGGATTGGTTTTGGTCTTTGACAATGACTTCTTCACTCCAGCCTTAGTCTCCTAGATGTCAAAGACATCCATGAGAGAAACACAAGGAATGTGTGATTATCATTCCTGCAGGAATGAAGGTTAGTCAACTCATCCTTGTTCTCATAAAGATAGCCTCACAGATGTGATCTTTCTTCTTAACCTACAAAAGTCTCACATATTTGACTAATAGCCTTGGTTGCTAGACTAGGACAAACTGATGACATAAACACACTGTAATCAAGCATGACCTTATTGCTTAACTCTTCTGTCAAGAGCCCTCTGATGCACAACTCCAAGAAAGTTAAAACTCACTGAAAATACAACTCAATAAAATACAATGTGACCTGACTGATAATAAATATAGACTCTGCGCAAAACTGGAGTGGGGAATCTAAATTTGTCACCAAGTTTTGTGGAGAAAATGGATTTGAAATGCCCCTAAGAAATGTTATGATTTTTATTTATTCATTATTCTCAATGTCTTGTTAGTCATTCCTGCTGGTTTAAAATTTTACTTCCTATTTTCAAAATGGAGCATCTCATTTTTAAAAACATACAAGACAGTCAAAGTAATGTTAACTCCACAAATACTATCATCTGCTCAATGATGAGAAACAGTGGAGCACCAGGCAGTGTCACTGACCTCAGAGATCACAAGTGAGGAAAGTACAAATTACACCCTAATGACAGAGGTGAATGTTATTATGAAAGAAGCAGCAAATTGAACTTTGCTAAGGTACAATTAGAAACAAATCTTCAAGACAACTATATCAAGCACTGAAAATTAGATTAATTCAAGTGAGCATTCACTTCAGCTGTAAGAATCTAGATAGCCACAAAATTTTAAAAAAGGAAATGGAGAGCTTCTATAGTTTTCCTTGTACAGTAAAGAAAGCTTCCAAGTTTATCTTGAGAGAGAAACTTTTTCCTGGCACAAATTCTTATGAGCACTTGTGGTATAGCTCCTCATTCTGAAGTTGTGGAGCAATATTTAGTACAATACTGCTATCGTTCAAAGTCATTCTTTCTTTATTTTCCATTTCCATTTCTTTATTTGCCATGTGGTATGGTAAACTTTAACAGTGGTCAAGGCAGAAAATTAAACAGTTACTCAGTAATGATGTTACATGTGTATGGTGGGGGAAAGGAAAGAATAAAGAGAATGAGCTTTGGTGTACGTGACCCAACTTACTACAGCTCTTAGAGATGTCTTGGCATATGTTCTTAGCACAGTCAGTTCAAGGTTAAATCTTTTGGCAGCTGTTAAAAGTGTCAATATTCTGTGTGGTTGATTGAGGAAAGATCTATATGTTTAAACAGCAGGTGAAAAGGCAGCAGAGTTGACATTCTATTGGAAAACTGAAGAAGTCTGACTTATATTCTCACACAGAGATGGGTCACTCTGATATACAAAGGATGGATAAACTCTCAAAAAAGAAGAAAGAAGTTCTTTATCTGACCTTGTGGTTTTATAAGTCCCATAAAGCATGAAAGAAACAATTTGGGACTACAGATTTTTACAGGTAGTTCTCACCATTATACTATCTGAATCAAGAATACAAGACATACTTTTGTCAAATATCTGAATATTTGAGTAGAAAGACCTACTGATGGGCCCTGGGCCCTCTCAGGTGTAAATTCTTCACCTGACCTGGTAGGGTTACTTAGTATTGTTCATTTGAATATTAGAGAATAAGTATTTTATTTTTAGCATTGCTAATATAAAGTCTTCCTGGTAGTAATCTATAAATGTTATTAAGGCCATTCCTGATTGTGAGAGAAAAAAAATCATACCATCAACATAGTTCAGCCTATATTTCTGTAGGGTTAAGCATAAAAGCATGTCTCCAATTCACTTAAATACCAACTGAGTTATTTAGATCTGTCCAATGAGGAGAATATGGCACAGCTCTTTTTATAAGATTTAAATTTTTTTAAAAAAGATTTATTTATTTGAAAGAGATCGCAAGTAAGCAGAGAGGCAGGCACAGAGAGAGGAGGAAGCAGGCTCCCCGCTGAGCAGAGAGCCTGATGCAGGACCCTGATCCATCCTAGGACCCTGGGATCATGCCCAGAGCCAAAGTCAGAGGCTTTAACCCACTGAGCCACCCAGGCGCCCCAAGATTTAAATTTTAATTGAGTTTGTGACAAGAGCATGCTTTCGTAGCTTCATCATCGATTGGGGATACTTTCTGTGTTCCCCCTACCTGGCTAATAGCCACTTACGATTCAAATCATAGGGTTTTAAAGTCATAGACACTTTCAGATTTACACTGCTGTAGTCCTCTACCTTGCATTTCACTGTTTATTAAACAGAGTCGCCTGAAAAGAATCTTTTTCACTGAGTATCAAAACAGTACCTCTTTTGCCTTTTTCCTAGGTGATCTATGCAATTCCGTATCTTTTTACTTACTGGTGCTGGATTAAGTGGATTATGTGAATTGGTGAAAAAATGTCCAGCAAGACTCCAAATTTTGAGTGCCTATGGAAGATTGTCACAAGATGCAATGAGGCCATGAGAAGAGATAGGAAGGACCCTTTAGGGCAAACATCTCTGTGCTAAGACTGCCGCTTACAGTGACAAATATTTCTCCTGTCTCTTTTAGTAGGCATTCACGATATTTCAGAAGAGCTGACACTGTGAGAAGATGATGATGTGTGGTTTCTTTTTTTATAGAAGCTTTGCTTAGAATGTCCGTTTTGGAACTAGGTTAGAGAATATTTGGCTTATAATGAATTAAACTAAAAACAATATGGAAAACCCCACCTCCCCAGTTTCGAAAATAATATTCCATCTGAATAGGCATTATGTTTTATGAGAAGACTATTGCAATATTCTCTCTCTTCTCTGTCTCCATTCTTGCCATATTTAAAATCATTATTTAGGGTGATCAATTTCTTGTAACCCTTAGTATCTACTGCTATGCTGCTTTTTTTTTTTTTTTTTAAGATTTTATTTATTTATTTGACACAGAGAGAGAGCACATGCACAAGCAGGCAGACAGAGTGGCAGGCAGAGGGAGAGAGAAACAGGCTCCCCACTGAGCAAGGAGCCCAATGCAGGACTTGATCCCAGGACCCTGGGACAATGACCTGAGCTGAAGGCAGCCGCTTAATTGACTGAGCCACCCAGGTGTCCCTACAGCTGTGCTTTTCCAACAAAGGCGATGTGTAGTCAAAGGAAGCTCTAAAGCATAACATCAATGTGTTGGGAGAATAAGAAACTATTGAATAGGCATGGTGCATTTTTCAGGAAATTTGGAGAACAAGCCTTTGATGCCAAACAAAACAGAGGTTTCTTATGGAGCAAAATGCAAATACATGAGAATTCAAAGAACTTGATATACATGGCAGATCATTTTGAACTCTAGCTCTATATCCTCCTGTGAGTATGTATTTATTCTTATTAATTAATCAATTTGCTTTTTTTTTTTTTCCTTTGGGAAAGGGGTCTGGATTTCAGAAGCACTAAATGTTCTAAGGAATGGAGGAGAAAACCCTGGGAATGTCATAAAAGGCCTTCCCCATCTGGGTACCTACTGACCTCTCTAAATGCACCTTCTTTTTCTACCCTCAGACTTTAGAACAAAAGATGAATGCCCCTCAACACACCTGTTTCCTCTGTTTGCTCGTGCTAGCTTTTCAATCTTGAATGCCTTCCCATCTTTCTTCATCTAGGTAACTCCCACTCACCTTTCAGGATCCAATATAGCTATCACCTCCTTCAGGACCTCTCTGGGCACCTGAACACTACTCTATCTTTCCTACACTATGAGAAAAAAATTATCACCATATGTACCTGTCTTCCTAAGGCACTCTTCAAAGGCAGGGACTTGGCAAGGTATAGGTCATTTAAAACATCAAACACAGGTTCCAACTCTGAGATTTAGGAATGTCTTATTCTAATATACAGGTTGTAGATCATGTAATTTTGGCGAGTCTTAATTATGACATGATTATTTTAAAAAGTACATGGTTCATTTCTCTCTTATTTGTGATTTTGTTGTTGTTGTTGTGAAATAGTGAAAGAACACAGTAAACTAAATCTGATTTTTCATTTTGTACTTTGAAAATATATACCAAATCATGGGCTGGGAGACTATATAGACTTTATAATGCCAAGATTTAAATTTCTTCTACTGAAATTTCATATATCAAATAGATTTCTAAAGAATTCAAGTAAAAAACAAACAAAAAACCATCTGAGAGCCCTCCAGTGGTCAAAAAAATATATGCAAATACAATCATTTATTCAATATCCCTCCCTCCAAAGAACTTAAAACATTTCAACCAGTCTTTCTGTTATAAAAATGCATGCTCTGATTATTTCCTGATATCACTATTACATTAAGTTGCTTTTTAGCAGTTTAGGAAAACACATGTTTATCCAAACCACGTAGATAAACCACTGAAAACAGCAGCACAATCCATTCATTTATCAATGAGAATTTCAAGTAGTTGCTAGAATGTAACCATGTAAGGTCAATGCTGAATGTTGTCCAGATACAAGTAATTTAATTCCTTCCATGGCAGCCATTGAAAGAAATGTGGCTGTATATTAAAACCACTCAAGATAAAGGAGCCAGTCACCCCTAGCTGTGTTTGCTACTTCTGTGTTTCCCTTAAGCACAGAATTGTATTTTAATGTGTGTATTCCTAGACTTGTAAAAGCATAGTGTGTGTATGTGTGTGTGTGTGTGCGCGCGCACGTGAATGTGTGTTTCGAAATTGTAATTTTGATGGTTTACCTAAGAAATGTGTTGGCTTCTCTTTTAGCAAGTGCATATCTAACGAAGCCAGGCAGCAGCACTTTCCTTTGCTTCATCTCTTGTCATCAGATTACCAGGGATGGTTTGGCAGAAAGCCTGGAGTAACGTCTCTGCCTTGAAAATTGTCAAGCTCTAACATTTACCCAAATGCTGTAGCACTGAATGGTGAGGGTATTTTGTTTTGTTTTGTTTTAATTAAATTCCTATATCTCCTTATTAGAAAGTGAAGCTTGCTTTAACCCCCACAACACACACATTTAGATTCATACATATGGTGTTCAATATAGGATTAAGATTCTTTTTGCAAATATAGAACACTATACTTAATTATTATATTCCAATAATCTTTATAGACCACCCTAATAGACTGGCACTTATTTATTTCAAAAAGTTAGCAACTCTGATTAGAGGAGAAATGCTAAGAAAAAATATGATGCCCTTTCATTTCTTACTCAGAATTTTTTTTTTTTTTTGCTTGTTTTCTAAATGGTTTAGACAGAACAAAAATGTTAATCAGTTTCCCTCTTGTATGGTAATGTCGGAAAATTTAGCACTTCGATGTCCCTAAGTTTAAAAAAAAAGAAGTCAAGTTCAGGCTAGCATCTGTGAATGACCTTCAAGAAATTCAGTCTACTGCAAGAAATGTTATGGGCAATTCTCAAAAAGCATATTCTCATGGAGTAAGTTATTGCCTAAGACAAAAGTGGGCATTTCTGGAAGCTACTTTGTGTTTTTGAGGCCACTGGGGTACCATTTAGGAGACTGAAGCAATAATTTACCCTTGTGCAATGAAAAATATAATGTAACTTGCACACCAGGATCCTTTGCCTCATTAAGTTAAACACTTCCCTCACGTCATTTTAAAAGGGAGATTATAATACTGTAAATCTAAGTAATTTAGATTTATGTTCTGGTGTCTGGAAAATGGTTACACAGGATATTTTTCAGCACTCCAAATGTTTTAGGTACTAGGCAGTTTCAGAATGTAGATATAATTGACTTTGTAATTTGGCAAACAATAGAGTGTTCTGCTGTCTGACTATTCAGAGTTGCAAAGGAACAGCACTGCAGAGTTCAGGGATATTCAGATTGCCCTGCAATGGATTTTTAGAGGTGTTGCTGATATCATTATGGTTTCTGAATCTTATGAGAACCCCAGGAGAAAATATAAAAAAAAAATAAGGGGCACCTGGGTGGCTCAGTGGGTTAAGCTGCTGCCTTCGGCTCAGGTCATGGTCTCAGGGTCCTGGGATCGAGCCCCGCATCAGGCTCTCTGCTCAGCGGGGAGCCTGCTTCCTCCTCTCTGCCTGCCTCTCTGCCTGCTTGTGATCTCTCTCTGTCAAATAAATAAATAAAATCTTCAAAAAAAAAATAAATAAACCAGGAAAGAAATGTGGGCTAAGAATGATGTTACCCACACTTTTGATTGAAAGCTTTCTCTCTGTATGGTACAGAAAGAAGGTATATTTCCCAGGTAATTTTCTCTTTTAAAAAAATGTACCAACAAACAGAAAATTATCCCTTGCTTTTAAAATGTTAGGAGGAGAACTGGAATGGTGATAGAGAAAAAGCAGAATAATATTATAGGAGTGGATGACATCACAAAAGGACATGTGCCCCGTCACACCTGCACACCCTGAAACTAATCAGTGAGCCTCATATCTAGAATTTTCTTTGACTAGAGTTGCTGATAGTATAAAAGTTCATGGAGCAATTGGTTCATTTTAAGTGGTCACAGAGCTTAACTGAATATAGCACATGTTCTAAAAAAAAAAAGAACTTTTTTTTTGTCTTAGTCTATGACCTTTCTTGCCCTGAAAAATTCCCATAGATGTTAAATTTCATAGAGCATCTTTTGAAACCCAACAATTTACTTTTCCTTTTTAAGCTTTGAAGTTTTTGAACTTAAAGAAGGTGAACAAAAAAAATCAAGAAACAGATGTTGAAGATTACTCTTCTTTTCACGAGGTCTTCATAAAGAAAGGGTAACTAAGTCTTATAAATTAATAATGTATAGTCATATTCTAAAATGGAATAACAGTTTTAGATTTTTGAATGAAGTGGGCAAAATAGTACAAATCCCTGTGGAACTCTGGATTCTGATGAATACAGCCAATCTAATTGTGGCAGCATCACAAATTATATTCCCCACTAAAGTTAAACAAATATTAGGACACCCTACCAGCTTAAAATTTAATTTCTGTTAGTGCTTAAAATCAATGCCATTTATCAGGAGAATACAAAGTACCCAATAGTAAAGATATTTTAAAGTCCTTTAAAATTTCCAGCTTTATGTTCTCAAAATATTCACATCAGCTGCCACGTTATTACTTTTGGTTATTAATACAATGAACAAGGGGTGATTTAAAAAAATATTTACCAAGTGTGTTAAAATGTGTATTAAAAAGTATGTTAAAATATGAGATATATTTATAAGTATTGATATATGTTGAAGCACATTGTGTTTATAGATAATCAAATTTTGTGTGTGTGTGTGTGTGTGTGTACAAGTTAGCTTGAGAAACACGGAGTTGAAAAAAATCAGACTTTAAGACCCCCTTAACACTAAAGGTCACCTACATCTCCAAGAGAAAGATATGGTATACAGCATTTTCCAAGTGCATTTGACCCAGGATGCTCATTTTTTTTTCTTTTTGCACATAGCATTTCCTAGTTTTGCTGCTTCCAAGAACATAAATTGGATTTGCTGATTTATATTAAAATCCAAAGGCCTTAAAACATTGGCTTAATAATTTTCCAATTTTTAAGTATCTCATTAATCTTTGAATTCTTCAGTTTTGCCTTGTTAGTGTTTAAAACCAGACACACAAAAAAATCAAAGTGTAATCAAAGTGTACATCAAAGTGATGTAAAGTGATGTAAATCCTACTCAAAACAATGCATTTCTAATACAGAATATAGATCACCATTCTTCTGGGGGCATTTTCCCTAGCCCTAATCTTTTTATTTTGCCTCTTGGAAAACTGGGTATTGGGGATGTAATGAATTATACTCCATTGTCTTTCTCTCTCTCTCTTTTTGCTATACACCATCAGTTCTTAAAGATGGGAAAGCATAGAAGTAATGTTACAATTTTGCTCTCTACAATCTATAGGAATTGCCTTATCAGAGGCTCTTTTCTCTTCATGGGGTGTTCATGGGCAGGACTTCCTGAGGGGTAAGTGTCAAGACGGGTAAGTGTTAGGATTCCCAAGAATCAGAAATGCAGGGGCAGGAAAGGTCACAGGGACTGAGGAAAGAGCAAAGATTTAGGGAGTCAAAAGCCTTAGTGGGGATGATCATGAGGGGATGAAAAAAGAGAAGAAATGACAGCATCAGACAGCAGGTAACTGTCTACAAATTGCCAAGGCACCTGTTCACAGGTATACAGTAGTCCCTCATTACTGATGGGAATACAGTCTAATATCTTTACTGGATGGCTGAAACTGCAGACAGTACCGAACCCTCAATCTACCATGTTTTTTCCCTATGCATATACACCAAGGATTAAGTTTAGTTTATAAAGTAGCCACAGTAAGAGATTAACAGCAATAACTAATAATGAAATAGAACAGGGATGCCTGGGTGTTGTAGTCGGTTAAGCATCTGACTCTTGGTTTTGGCTCAGGTGCTGATCTCGGGGTCCGGGGACTGAGCCCCGCGGTGGGCTCTGTGCTCAGTGGGGAGTCTGTTTGTGGTTCTCTCCTCCCTCTGCCCCTCCCACTCATTTTCTCTCTCTAAAATAAAATAAATAAATCTTTAAAAAATAATAAAATGGAACAGCTACAACAATGTACTGTAATAAGTTATGTAAATTTGGTCTCTCTCTCAAAGTATCTCTCTTATTGTATTGTACTCACACTTCTATCTGTGATGATTTGAGACAATAAAACGCCTACATGAGGAGATGAAGTGAGCTGAATGATACGGGTTTGAAACACAGGGATAGGCTGTGACTGACTGACCTTCTGACCACTGGTCGGAAGGAGGATGACCCGGTTGACCACAGGGTATTTAAAATCGAGGAAAGCTAAACCATGGATAAGGAGAGGCTACTCCTTACTGCCTAAGACTTGAGTCTACATCTTTGTTCTACTGGGGGGTTGGGACCGCCTAACATCCATTAGTATGGAATTTATTAGAGGTCTTTGTAGAAATTCCAGCATGTGGTAGGATTGTATTCCTCAGCCAAATGAAGTTAGGTGTGACCACATGGTTTGCTTTGGCCAAGGAACACAGGACTGTTCCAGGTGAAAGCAACAATGTGGAGAAGGGCCTGCAGCTAAACTTCAGTAGATAATTTGCATCAGTGAGAAGGAAAACTTGGATTTTATAAGCTACTGAGATTTAGGGGTTGTTACCTCAGGAAACCACACGTAGTATATCTGGAGCCCTTCCTATGTCTGCATCTTCGTTTTATCATGTATAAAAGAAAATGCCATATGTCTCTTACCTACCAAATAGTATAAAACATTGGATGCGGTTTAGAGAAGAATTGTTACACTTATCTGAAGTGCTAAAAACAACATCTTTTGATGAGTAAATATGTTGCTACAAATGGGTGGCAATGAACAGTCTAGGAGTAGGAAGTTCATATTCATTAGAAGATAGATTTCATTCAAAATTAATCTACATCTCTTAATACAATTAGTAGAGGCAACTGTGTTCTTGAACTATGATTAACTCAGTGAATTCTCATAAATCTATGTGCTACTACATTACACAGGAATGAGGCACAAAAAGTAAAGTGAGACTAAAAAAAGAAAAATAGTAAAAATAACTATTGCCCTCTTTAGAATACACGAAGCTTTACAAAGCTTTCGTGACTCAGGCTGTCCCTGAGTCATCTTCATGCCATATTTATCTTGCAAGAATGCAAAATCCAACTTTATTTATGCAAATAAATGTACTTATATTTTATATTAAGATACAACAAGTCTCCTTTGCGATAAGAAGACATGTTCATGGAGCACTGGGTGTGGTGAAAAAATAATGAATACTGCTTTTCTGAAAATAAATAAATTGAAAAAATTAAAAAAAAAAGAAGACATGTTCTACTTCTTTTTTTTTTTTTTAATAATTTGTTTAGGTCTCTTTAGATGATTCTGTAAGAGAACATCTGGTAAATACAGATTTAAAAAAAATTAAAATAACCACAAGACTCCTAAAACAATTGTTGAAGAAAGGCAAAGTGACTTTTTAACAAGTATGGAGATTAGCATGACTGTATTAAGAATAGAAATTAGAGAAAAATATAAACGAATTTGTTAATTACATCCATTGTTTTAACATGACAGACTCCAGGGTAAGTGCCCAGTAAAGAGGACTAGTTAAATAATTTCTTAATCCAGCACAGTTAAGCCACAAGTTAGGAGCTTGATAGAGATTTATTGAATTAATAAAACAAATTAGTTCAGCTACTTGAAAGCTGAGATTTAAAATCAACCAATTTTCAAGAGCTAGTCTTAAATTGTTTTTTACTGATGAGGGAAAAAAGAAAAGGTTTATAATATTATATTTTCATATTTTGTTACAGATAAATCTGGGTTCTCATTTAGATAGTGACTTTGAGTATTTGATTAGATTAAAAGATTCTTATTTAAAGTAATATTTATTTATTTATCTATTATTTATCTTTAAAATATTTTTTTACCCCATCCATATTAAGGCTTTTTCCTTTGTGGAGGTAGGAAAGATATCAACTGCATATAGAAAAAGATATCAACTAAGTTTCTTATTTTTCTGAATCTCAGGTGTTGGTATATCAAAGGCATGTAATAATTGTGTGACAAATTTAAAATGATCTGAAGAATATGAAATTAGTTAAACATCTTAAGATTAATAAGCTGTATTTCCTCTCTCTCTGGTTCTCAACGACTGTTCAGTTTTTAATAATTAAATGCAATGATGTTATGGTTGTTTAAATTCAGCATAGCAAAATGAGATTAACACTTAAGTCCCTAAAGTTTTCCAATGAAAATTTCAGCCACTTTTAAGATTTAGGGTCACAATGTCATATCACATAAGCAATCAACTGCTTCCTTCTGGCACCACATTGTGATCTGAGCAACAATCCAGTGTTTTCTGATTGTTCAGATTCAGGCTATGTGCAGTGAGATTATTTTGATCTAGTTGTCTCAGGTTGACTTTTCCATTGGTGTTATCCAGCAGCGTGGGCTAGATTTGTTGAAACATGTCAGTTTTCCAACTCTGTGACTTTTCTTTTTATCGTGAATCTGACAATATACAGGTAATTTATACTTAAACTTCCAAGATCTCTCTCATCATCACAACGAGTCTCATTTGGCAAAAATGGAAATAGATGGACTCCTCCCCACAAAATGGCAATAACCAAACAAACACATGCCTTTTTAACTGACCCTACTTGATGCAGAGGAACATTAATGATCACGATTCCAGAAAAAGGTCTAAGGTCAGAAGAATAATGATGTTTAGGATGAAAAAGAATAAAGTGAGTAAAGAATTATTGAGAAAAAAACTTCCTCATAATAGTTGTCCATTTCCTTAAATTTAAATTAACTGGTTTCTATGTGTCAGTTACTGAGAATACAAAAATGATCCATATGAAGTCCCTGCCATCAGAGGTTCCCAGAATAGCAGGTAAACTATATAAGTAAAGAAAATTCAGGGAAGGTGACTTACAAGGTCAACTTTGAAGAAGTAGGATTTATCCACAAAGGAGATAAACAATGGGTACTCTGGTGGGGATAGGGCAGGAAGGTAGACTAGCATAGAGATACAATAGTGTATGGAATATTCTAGAGGAAGGAATTATGTGTGATTATAGCATTGGTGATAATCAGGGAAGTACTGGAGATGGTGTTAGACAAATAAGTTGAGGCTTTGTGATAAGACCTTTAAGACATACTTATTTATTTTGAAGTGAATGGTGAGCTACTAGGGATTTTTTATTTTGAAGGGAATGGTGAGCTACTAGGGATCTTTAAGTAAGGGGGCAATTCATTCATGTCTATGATTTTGAGAAGATAGGTGTGTTGGTCCCAGGGTGGGAGATGTGTTGGGAGGTAGACCCAAGAGGCAGGAGAACAACTGGAAGACCACAGTAATACCCTAGAGAGAGGATGAAGAACTGAAATAGAGCAGTTGCAAGGGGAATGGAAAGGAAGGAATGTATTGAAGATGATTTTTAAAATGTGGAGATACTTGGATAAAGGCCAACAGAAAGTGAAAGGAGTCAAGGTCAACAGCTGTCAGTGATGGTGGTGGGGTGGATTAGAGAGACTGAAGAGATGACTAAGGAAAGAGGCCAGCTAGGGACAAATGAAAGGGCTGTTAAGTATTGTTGACAGCTCAAATAAGGCTGGGAAACATGAATCCTCTATGCATTTGCAAATTCCCCCAAAAGGTCACAACTAAAACTAAAAGTCAGAAAAACTAACCAAAATCATCAATGATGTTAGCAGACTGCCTAACACCTTTTCTAGCATGAATACATTAAAAAAAAAAAAAAAGAAAAGTGACTATAGAAGTAGTAGAGTGGATTTACTTTTCTGGTAACAGTAATGAAATTGGTCTGACACTCCCACTCACTAAAGAAATTTAAAATATTGAAACAGGGGTGCCTGGGTGGCTCAGTGGGTTAAAGCCTCTGCCTTTGGCTCAGGTCATGATCCCAGGGTCCTGGAATCGAGTCCTGCATCAGGCTCTCTGCTCAGCAGGGAGCCTGTTTCCTCCTCTCTCTCTGCCTACTTGTGATCTCTGTCCATCAAATATAAAAATAAAACCTTTAAAAATAAAATAAAATATTGAAGCAGCAAAGAGCTAATAAGATGGAGATGTTTTCACATACAGAAATTTGGAAGACCAGAACTCAAGAGAGGTAATTTATCTTTGAAAGCTTTGGCTCTTGGCATGTGAGTATTGGGAACAAAAATTTGTGAAACCAGCTGCACTTTGGGTAGCCTTATAGGTTTTGTGGGAATGTCAAAGCCCATGGTCCTCAAGTAAAGGCATGAATAAACTAATACTACTTTAACTTGGGATATCAAAAGGCATACATTCCTTCAGGATAGGAGTGAACACCCCCCCACCCCCAAATGATTCCTCACCAGTTCTGCAACCTTGTTTCTTACACAGGGGTCATTCAGGAAACTTTGATGTTGTGCTTTGACAAAGAAAACTCTGGTCTGATATTGCTCTCAGGTGCCTAACAGAAGCAAACCAACAACTCCTCTGAAGGAAAACACTGTCGCCACTAGGTCTCAATTTCTTCTTACAAGTGATTTTTAAAATACATTTCCACCAGACAGTCATATATCTAAGCAGCCCAGAAAATAAGACACCATCAGTAAGAACTCCAGGAACAATAATAATAAAAACAAATCCAGTAACTCTTGAGATACTAGAATTAGCAGACATATATTATAAAACTACATGTACTATATTCAGTGAAATAAAGCTCAAACTTGACAAATTTCAGCAGGGAACTAGAAACTCTGAGTGACATGACAGCAGCAGAGAAATACTCATCCTCCTTGTCAACACTATTTGGCCTCATGGTTTAAAATACTTACATTTTAGAATTTAAAATTTTGTGCTCTTTTTTGGTTTTCTTTGGATACACTGAAAACAAAAACAAAACCCCACACTGAAAGGCCTGATATAATTTTTTTTAGATGTATAATTCAATCAGAAATAAATTAGTTGAGTACAAGTCACCTGGAAGGGTGCTTGTGCATGTTCACGTGTATATAGTGAGCACACACGTGTTTACGCTCATAAGTTTCTCAGAAACACCTACAATTTCTACCAGGCTCACTCCTACGATGAACAGATCAGGACTCAGCTGAGCAAAGCAAGGGGAACAGGAGTCAATGTCACCAGGGAAAATATACAAGGTACCATCCGCTTGTGGAGAAATGAAGCGAAAATTCACTGCAAACTTTCTGGAAGATAGGTCTCGACTGCAAGAAGGGAAGGGTACTGAGCAGTGATATTCATCAGCCGGAAGGAGGAGGAGGACTGGACTGGAAGAGGGGAAAGTAGGCGGAGAAAGGAGAGTGAGGACATCAAAACTGAGCCTTGCTAACTTCACATTTTGTTTTGGTCTTGCTAGATCATTCGGTAGTTGTCGAATCAAGTGACTCTATCAAGACAATGCTCATTTTTTCATTTTAGAAGGGTAACACTGCATATTATTTATTCTTATAAAAACTGAAAGATCCGTGTTAGGTCATTCATTGTTTGTGCTTCGTGGAGCTGACTCAGTTCATTAGAATCTGGTCGATTTGACAGGGCAAAACCCAGCCAGTTACACTGAACAACTGTTCAGCCCCACGCGGTACTGAGAACGTCAGTAGATTTATTTTCCCCATATAAAGGAGAATTTCCAATTCACACCATGTCCTCTGTGACTATTATGGACAGTATTTATTCAGAAGGAATGCTGTGCAAGTTTGGGAAATCTGTCTCGAAGAGCAGAGTGGAGAGGTCATTCGACAAAATAAGAAACAAAACCTATACATGGTCAAAACATGAAGAGAACCGAAGTTTGTCATTCTTTCTTTTGAAGAAAAAAGTTTGAAATCCTTAAAACGCAGCGTGGTCACAGCAAAGAAGACAACCCTCCCTCCTCCACTCTCAAGTTTCATATGATCAGAACGCCTCCATTCACTTAGCAAATATCAGCCTTTTGGAGGAAGAGAACCTGCTTGGAATTAATGAGGCGACACCAAAAAATAACTTCTATTAATAAATTGTTCTCTTCAATGGAAAACTGCCTATTTTTTTCTCATTCTTTTTAAAAACACAGATTATCTTCTAAAGGCTCCTTGTGCTTTTCGTCCCACCTTTAGGCCATCTCTTTTTCCCTTCTTTTATTTAATTTCCTTTTTCATTTTCTAAATTAGGAAGTGTCATTGTGCCAGGCAAAGAAAACCCTCCATCTCACCATAAAACAGTTGCAACCAAAGGCATCACAAGCACAGTAACATTTAATGGCTGTTGTGACATAGAGCCACGGACATTGTAATTCAATAATGGCCGGGTGTTTAAAGAGTTAAGGGAGGAAAATGTAAGTAAGGCTAATAAACTGAAGCAGAACTGAAGTGACAGACATGCAAGGTAAATCTCAAAAACTAAGCTGAAATACTCTATTTCATTCTGCTACATAACTTGTAAAATGCCAGATATCTCAAGAAAGGTAAGAAAGTGACAGTCCTGGAAAATCTTCACGATTGCATTTTCATTTACCCAAATACAAAGAAAAATTCAACGTTCACCTTCCCAGAGAAGCGATGCGCCTTAAAGCCAATCTTTTCACTTACCCTAGGGTATGTACACCAGGAGCTCCTAAATCCTTTTCATTCCAGGACATCCAGACCATCCATGAATTCTTAGCACAGTCACTTGAAAAACCAACTTTATCCAAATTGTTAATTACGACAGAGGTCATAACAGAACTCTCTGAAATTCTAGGGAGCGATAGGCGTTTAAAATCCAGCTTCTAGATCCTGGTGTATACTGTGTCTATCTTTAACTTGAAAATGATTTGGTTTCACATTCCATTGAAGTTCCACTGGCAGATGCCTTTGGTAAGCTCACCAATGGCAGGCTTTCAAACGCCCTCCCGCCTCCCCCCTCCTTCCTCTGACTGAGCTTCCGCTGCCTCTCCACCTAATGCCCATTTACTCAGCTGTCTTTTTACCTGTCTCTGCGTGGGTGAAAGGAGATGCTTTCATTGACGGCTATTACGGAAACACTTGGAAACTTCAGATCAGCCTGAGGACTCACTGTGCTTTCCCTCCTGCCGTCCCCTCCCCCTTCTTACTGCCAGAAACCAACTGACTTCCAAACTTGGCTGTCTGAAAAAGAATGTTCTCTGATTGGCATTCCTGGAAGCAGAAAGCAAGGCAGCTCAAGTTTTGTTCTGTTGCTCTGCATGAAAAACTTCCCCAGGTACACATAATACGAACAAGTAAGTTTCCTGGATTTTTTTTCCCTTAACATTGAGGAGAATGGAGCCAATATTGGGGGGGGGGGGCATTACAGGTATCTTTGATGTTGCAGAGCATTTAAGTTTTCGTAGTGACATGTAATTTTACCCCAAATGGCTATGCGTGCAGTAAAAAAGTGAAATGGCAAATCTTGTGTTAAAAGTTGAATTTCCTTATTAGTCAAAGTGCTGGGACCCAGTGGGGGAAGAAACAGTCACGCTGCCTGCTTGACAGTATTCTGGAGTGCAGCTGTTCAATTCTGTGGCTTTTCTGTGAGAGAAAACCTTGTTCATAAGAATTGTGGAAAAACTGATTTCAATTATCCTCTATTTTATATTGCAGACAGCAGGGGAAGAGGGTACATAGGAAAAAACCACTTCTATCTCCCTATCAAGTCTTCTTTTCCAGGACTGTTTTGCAAACTGGTGAGGACTAACTATACACACACACACACACACACACACACACACACACACACACACACCTGAACAAACAAAAACTGAGTGCATGGAAATGAGAAAAAGATATGTTTCCTCAAATAGGGTTGGACAAGGATGACCAAAGTACAGTCCCTTCAAATCACTACTAATAAACTTGTGTTTAGTATTTATTTAGTGGGCACTGGGGCCAAAAGTTTTGCTGCTGCTGCAAGTAACTTACCTCTCCATGTTTATAAGAGTGAATGTACTGTATGACATTTTATGGACCAGACAACTTCTTGAAAGGCGCAATAAAGCATTTATCATTTCAGCAATCAGGCAAACCACAACCCCACGCATTTTGGCTTTCCAAATTTCATCTGACTGTGGCTGCCAATTCTGGGCAACTGTCAGCTGGCTGGGCTCAGGGTAGTGGTGTGGTCTCAGCTGCTCCTTGCAACTTGTACACACATCTCAAAAATATGCAGCGGCAAAAGGTTGACTCCAAAAAGACAGCCTTCACTCTGTTTGCTTGTGGCTGGGTTTACATTTTCTGTTCTAGGTGGTCTGGTGTCACATCTGAACAAGACCGTGTTAGGGAACCATGAGTGAACGCTTGAGCAGGCATCACGTGACTAATGTATTTTGGTGATATTTTGATGCCCAGTATAGATTGGCATCCTGCCAGCTTGCCCACTCCATAAACCTGTTACTAGATGTCCTTTAAAAAAAAATTAAAAGAAGTTGGTAGAGGAGGAAGAAACTTTCCTTATTCTTATTCTCAAAGTTGGTTGTCTTAGGGACATTTCAAGCTATGTGCAATGCTGATAGATGGGCGTATCCAGATTACTTCATAAATAAATAGAAAATAATAATCACTCACCCAAAAGCAGATGCACATGTCTCTGTCCTTGTGTGTCTTCTTCCTCTATCAAAACACTCCTCCCCAAGGCTAATGGATGGTGTCAAAACTCACATCAACTGGGCCGAGAAGGACGGGGTTGATGCTACGCTGTCTGGTTCACGTTTAGCCACACAATTCGCTTATGTTGTATCTAGTGAACACTAGCATGTAACTGACAGTCAAGAAATGCTTTTTGAAACTAAAGAACTGTTTATGTAAAAGCACATATTTTAATTTATGGAAAATGGTTATATATTGGCTCGCTATATATCTATCTTAATGGTTTGGGGGAAAATTATCTTTTTTCAAGCCACTAACCGAAAGATTATATAGAAGTTATATTAGGTACTGAGTCCCTTTGCTGAAGAAAAAAAAATCATAACTCTTGTGTCTGTGTGAGTGATTAGCTCTAAAAACCAACATGGAAAATATTGCTAAGATCATTCTTGTTGAGATTGCTGACTTCTAAGAAAAATAGAGAAAAAAAAGGAAATATTAGGTCCTTCTAATATTTTGTATTAGCTACTGAGCTGTAATGATTTTCTTTTTGAATTGTTACTAGCCACTCCTTATAGTGTAACATTTATCAATCAGATATGTTCTTGGGTTACCAACTTTATCTCCCCTTATGTTTGCATCTGTGCCTGTCATGGAAATTCTAGAACAGTCCGCATTAGTCCAGCCTCAAGGTTGAGTGAGCATAATGAGAATTCTTTTTCCTGTTTTCCTTTCCCCTGAACCTGCACAAGGTAATTGATAAGATTTATAATTGCTAGAATTCAGTCTTTATCATGAGTAAATGTTATTTTTCTCTATCATAAGCACTAACACAAGAGTTAGGATTTGATCAGAAAAATAGCTTCCAGGGCTTGCTTCCAAAGAAAACTGGGCATGTAACAGGCAAATCAAATACCCTTGATTTATCATGAACAAGCAGTTAATCTGTGCTCCATTCTCCAGAAATAGACTATATTAGCACAGTTCTGTGGATGGCAAATGCTAGTAGGAGGCTCCTTATGGGGTGAGTAAGGTGCTCAAACTCAGATCTTACAGATGATCTGTAAAGGACCTATGTGGATAAAGAATCGGGTCATTGAAAAGCAAGTGGTCCCTGTTATTTTTATCCTTGTTGGGATCTTTAGAATCTAGCATAGATAATATTCTCAGAAGGATGGTTTTTCAGATGATTTTTTTGGTCTTTTACATATAACTTTTTTTTTTTAAGATTTTATTTATTTATTTGACAGACAGAGATCACAAGTAGGCAGAGAGGCAGGCAGAGAGAGAGGAGGAAACAGGCTCTCTGCTGAGCGGAGAGCCCAATGTGGGGCTCGATCCCAGGACCCTGGGATCATGACCTGAGCCGAAGGCAGAGGCTTTAACCCACTGAGCCACCCAGGCACCCCGGCATATAACTTAAAAAAAAATATATATATATATATATATATATACATATATATATACATGCACACCCCCAACCCATATATTGAAACATAATTTGAAATATGATGGCATTAGGAAGTGGGGCCTTTGGAAGTTGATTAGGTCCTGAGGGTGGTGCCCTCATTAATGGGATCAGTGCCCTTCAAGTGAGACCTCCAGAGAGTGCCTTTGTCCCTTATACCATGTGAGAATACAGCAAAAGATGGCCCTCCATGAACCAGGAAACAGGCCCTCACTAGACAATGAACTTGTTAGTGTCTTGATCTTGGACTTCCAGCTTTCAGACTATGAGAAATAAATTCTTACTGTTTATAAGTCACCCAGTCAGGGGTGTATTGTTATAGCAGCCTGAATGGACTAAGACACTATACAAAAATACATTTATGTGTGTGTGTGTGAGAGGAGTGGTGAGTAGTCCCCCCCCTCCCCAAGGAACAATTAATAAATCCAAACTATAGTTCTTTGAAAGCAATTAAAATAGACACTTCCCAAGAAAAAATAGAAAACTATACATTAAAAAACATTTAAAAATGGAGGCTATAACAACAGATATGGAAGAGATTCAAAACAGCAGCATGTTATGTATAATACTATTAAATGCCAATCAATTTAAAAATTGGATGAAATGGGCACTCAGTTTGAATACATATGGCATGAAAATAGCCCTAATTATGGAAAGGTCTATATGTATGAATATACTAACAATAGCATCATGTTTGGTAGAGTGGGAACAATGATACTTTTTATGACAACAGAAAGACATGGGCTAATGCTTAGATTAAAAATCACATTATATAAATGTACACGCACCATGATTTTCTACTATGTTATAACTTCTGTAGGCATTAGAAGGAAAGGTTAAGACTAGCAGGAGTCCTATAAAAATGATTTCTAGGTACACACACACACACGCACGCACACACACACACACACACCCAAAATATTCAAACTAAAGTTACTGCAGCTTTTTCTCATCTCATTCTCCTTCTGGCTTTTGAAGAGGCATCTCTATTTCTCCTCTGGGTCTGTTGAATGGCAGGTGGATGTTGGAAGGGGAAGGGGAATGAGGAGGCTCTTCAATATGGAAAGAGACACGGATGAAGCTGAAGGGGGCTTATGTTAATTTTAAGAAGTGTATGGGGGAAAATATCCAAAGAAAAGAGTGAACTTAAAGGGACAAGTGAGAAGAAAGGAAGGGAGCAGGGAATGAATCTGGTGCACTAGAAGCAGGTGCCAGGCTGTAAGCCAGACTAGGCAGCAGCTACTTTGATGAGGTAGAGTTGGAGGAGAGAAAGAGTTAGAGGGGTGGTTTGGGATGTCTGGCCGTAGGACATCTGGCTATGTATTTTGTGATTTCTTCTCATGAAACACCTAAGTTAGGTCTTTACTTTTCAAGATCTGGTAGTATGAAATTTATGTCTTTTGGACACTTCATGACATGGACATGGATCTTAAACATAAAGATATATTTGGTTACATAAACCGTTTTGAAAAGTCAATGCTAATTGTTTTGTTGTGTTATTGTGGTTGCTAAAATTGGTTTTCTTTGGTATGGGTAAGAAATCCTCTTCACCCTTGTCTAAATAAACCTTCTTGATCAGTTTCCTTATCTTGCGTTTTGTTTCCTGTATCTCTCTCTGTTCCCAGGATGGTTATCTATATATACTTTTGACAAAGATTATACTTTTTACTCATTAAGAGCTATTTGGCCCAAGTAGACAGATACTCTAAAAATACAGATAACTTTTGCCTTTACGCCTGACAGCTATGCAACCCAGGACAGATCAAACTCCAAGGGCTTACTATGTCCTCACCTTTACAATGAGAATACAAATTTTCAGAGTTGTTATCAACCTCATATGAGATATGCATGTAAAATATGTAGAATATATAAGATATGTAAAACATATCTATATTAGATATATAAATAAATAGATATGATATATAAATATGAATAAATCTATATTATATGCTTTCCCCTATATAAAATTATATGTAGTTATTTTTCAAAGATACTTTTAGTTATGTTAGATTGAGAAATAATGGAAGTCCACAGAAGAAGTACAACACTACACACCATGTATATGGGTAGGGAGGGGGAGAGATAGATATTGGTTGACTAAGGGAATAGTTTTCTTAGTAGTATCTGTTTCAGCATATGATTTGCCTTAAATTAAATTCACCAAGATAAGGACATTTGTTTTTGAGAGGCGAGATACCCCAGGAAACAACCAATACTCCATGTTTATAAAAGATTATCTTCTGTGTTAAAAATAAAGGTTTTATTTGTATCTTTTCCTTTAAGCTGGGGTAGGGGTATTTCGTGTGTGTGTGTGAGTGCGTGTGTGTGGGACCAAAATTAACCCTAATTAGAGTACAATTATTTTTAAAAAATCACAACTTTGATCTATTTTTTTTTAAGATTTTATTTATTTATTTGAGGGAGAGAGGGAGCGAGCACAGAGGAAGAGTGAGAGTAAGAAGCAGATTCCTCACTGCGCAGACAGCCTGACACGCGACTCAATCCCAGGACCCTGAGATCATGCCTAAGTAAGCCCAAGGCAGATACTTAACCAGCTGAGCCACCCAGGTGTCCTTAGAGAGCAATCATAAAATATCCATCCCTAGACAAAACTAGAATGTCCAAAGTCATCCTCAGGATAGAATGATAGCCTTACTGTACCACTAATTTGAACTCTAGCAACATATGCCATACTTGATGCCTCTAAAGAAGTGAGGGTATAATTTGGTTTGGGAGCAAAGCAAGCATGTACTTAATATCATCATTTCAAACCTGTGCAAAATTTCATAATCATAAGTCCAGCCCATATTTGAACCTCCCAAAAAACTGGTTCTACTCCAAGCTTCTTGAAATTTATCAAGAGTTAGAAATGGGACAATTCTGCTTTGTGCAGCTTAAGAAAATGACAAGGGATAACCAGACTGAATCAAGTCTGATAGTTATTATATTCAGCTTGTTTGTCTGGGAGCAGCTTTTTCTCCAGATATGCACATGGCTTTTCAAACTTGTTTGTTGTTGGTGGTGGTTTTTCTATGGAACCCTTTGTTCAAAGGAATTAGTTCATGGAAACTTAACAATGACAAGGCAGAACTCCTTTAGCAGAGACTCATGTGGGAGGCTGACCCAGGACCCTCTTCTATAAAACAGTCCCTGCAGAAGCGTCCATGAACCTGGGAAGCTCAGCTTGAAAGCCACTGAGCTCTAGTACTTATTGCATTCAGTTTCTTTAAATGTCACTTTCATATATTTAAAAAAAAATTCATGCACATATTTTTAAAAGCCACATAGGATAGAGCTTAAAAGAATGTCCCAGCCCATCCCTACCCCTCCCCTCCTTAAATCCCAGAGTCAACCACTTTCAACTCTTAACCATTAATTACGATAATCACTCCATATTCCTAAAGGATACTCAGCACTCTCACATGCTTATTATTATTTTTTTATTTTTCCAATGTTGATAGTATCTATTGGTCTCCTACTAAATCCTTATCTTTAGTTCTTAAGGACACTTCCTCCAGCAGGTGTGCTTTCAATATATCTCTCCCTTCTTGCCTCCCTCTTTCTCATTTACACATGCACATATACAAACACACATACATACTTTCCTTTCCTTAATCCTCCCAATTTAGATACACAATACTAGGTGAAGCACTAATCAGTGTTTACATTACCTTTGCTATGCATATATTGTTCACATGTAAACCACATGGGATTTATGACTCCACTTCCTTTCATTTACACAGTTTTTTTTTTTTTCTCTCTGACACCGGCATTTGAGTCATATTTTTGTGTGTTTAACTTTTATTTGCCCATCATTACATTTTTTCAAACTCTTCATTAAATATATAATATTCTTCTTAATATAGACAATTAGGTCAACTATTTTTTTCAGCCCCTAAGTCCCAACCCCCGGGTCCTTACTGTGGCAACAGAGCTCCTGAGCTGTCATGTTGGGACTGCCCCTCGTAGCTTCCTGAGAAACATACTTGGGGCAAATACATTTTTGGAGAATTTGAATGCTTGAAAATATCTTTATTCTTTCCTTCCACTAATTGCTAAGTTGACTAGATACAGAATTCATTGTTTGGAAATACATTTCTTCCAGAAACATCAAGTAATTTCTTCACTGTCTTTTACTTTCTAGTATTGTTTTCAAGAGGTCATTCTGTTACTGATCCATTTATTATTTCTTCTTTTTTAAAAGATTTTATTTGAGAGAGATTTAAAGATTTATTTAAAGATTTATTTGAGAGAGAGAAAGCATGAACAGAGGGCAGAGGGAGAGGGAGAGAGAGAATCTCAAGCTGACTCCAAGCTGAGAACGGAGCCCAGCTCAGGGGGACTTGATTTCACCATCCTGAGATCATGACATTAGCTGAAACTGAGAGTCATTCACTTACCCAGCTGTGGCACCCTGGAACCCCTATTGTTTCTTCTTTATCCCCAGTGTTCTAATATCTCATGATCGTACACTATCATGTATTGTGATAGGCCAACACGGTCAGTGTTGGCCCCTTTCCTCCCACAACTGATTGTATTTGCAACTTGAGGGATTTTTAGCCACATCTTCCAATTCTGGGGAAATTTTATTATATTTCTTAAGCAATTTCTGAACTCTATTTCCTCTGTTATTTTATTCTGAAACTAAACTCCTTTTAGTGGGATGTTGGACCCCTTAAGCAGAGTCTCTCATTTAATTATTTTTTCTCTTCTACTAATGTTATTGTCCCCTCCTCTCTGGAATAATTCCTCATCTCTCTTTCATTGAATATTCTATTTCTGTTAACATACGTTTAATTTCTAAGAGTTCTATTTGTCTCTAATCACTCCTTTTAAAAAACACCATGTTTTAGTTCATGCACCCAATTTCTTTTCTAATATCTATGAGAATATAGATTTTTTAAGCTTTCATTTCTTCCCTGCAGTCTTAGTTTCCTTCAATTTTTTCTTTGTTTGCTTTGGTCTCTTTTATGTTAGAGACATTCCACCATATCTGGTATTCCCTAGTTATTGGCTTACCAATGTATTATGGGCATTAGAACATTACTCTAAGGAGATTAGACAAAGCTGAGCCTTTACTGAAACACCCTAGATTTCTACCCCCTGGGGTAGTCAGATCTTCCAGAGAAGCCCCTCCTCCAATGTGCTATTTAGGAGGCTCTAGCCCAGTTGTCAGCATCCTGGGAGCAAAGCTAGTTAAGAAGATTTGAAAGGGAGGTGAGTTTATTACTATTGACCATGCAGATTTCCACTTGATCTAACAGATTTTAGTATTGCACCTGACCCACACCTGCTATTGTTTCCAAGACTGCTGTGTTTATAGCCTTCCTAGTTAAGACACTCCAGAGAATAAGGCACCCTACCTCCTGTCTCCTGTGGTGGGAGTGGGGGGTAGTTGCCAGGCTGCACAGGTTGCAGAGAAGATTTGGGAGTCTGCCTGTTAAGAATCTCAGCCAAGTCCTATTTTCAGCTCCATATCTCACCTCTAGCTTCAGCAACCCCATTTGCCTTCACTCCTTGTGCTTTCCCAGGTTCTCTAGAGTGTTCCTTATTTGCACCTTGTTGGCCTCTCCTCTGCAGGCACCAGGGTTTCCACATCCCTGCTCAGCTAAGTCAAGTACCACTTAATCCATTCCCTGGCCATTTTCCAAAATATATGTCAACAGCTCTCTACTGTTCTATGTTCTCCCATTTTCTTTATTCTAGTTAGCACTTTTTGTTTACTGTCAGCATAGGGTGGCTTTGGGAGGGAGAGGGTGAAATTAAGTATTTATTTCATCCACCATTTCTACTGCAATTTTCTGTATTCAGTCTTCAGCACTGCTTTAAAAAGGGAACAAATTCTCCAACCTCTATGAAATGATTCCAAAAAATTCACACTGGGTGCATGTATGTGCAGGGAGGCAACATTGTTAAATGAAATATATATTGCTAAAATGAAAACTAAATTCCATCAAAGTATACAATTATCTACATGAGACATGGTGAAGTATAACATTCAATTAAAATAAGTTATCTTTTTATTCTAACGTAGGTTGTGGTCCCTTCCATTAACACTTTCATCATATATCTGTGGAATTAAATATAGGAATGTACATAATTATAGATAATTCCTTCATATGCAAAAACTATGTCTCTTAAAAAGTGAAAATAAATTTTGTTTGTAACTGAAGTTCTGCTTAAACTGTTAATTAAATCATAACCCAGCCAAGACAAGAAAATTATCTTAAAATGATTATCAGCAGTCATTTTATGTTTGCTTTTGGTTGGAAGGTAATGTAATATCTAACATTGATGTCATTTCTCTGTTAAGTTGTCATAGTCATTCTCATATGGGTCAAATTTGTGTATTTTGTTTTTTGAGGCAAGCTCTTTCTTGAATTATTCTATGTACTAGTTTTGTTCCTTATAATATGGACATCTAGAGACATTAGTGTTCTAGAACATTATTGTACCTTATTTCTTTTAGAGTATCCGGGAATAAATATTTATTGCTATGGAAACCATGATGGTTGATATACGATAAAAAATTACAAAACATGTGAAGAAGTAGAAAAATGTGTCTCCCTAATAAAAATTAAAAAATAAGCAACAGAAGCAGACCTACAGATGGCTCAGATGTTGGAGCAAAGACTAAAAAGAAAGCTATGATAAATATGTTAAAATATATAATGGAAAAAGAAGGGAGCATGTATTAACAGTTGAGGAATTTCAGCAGTGATATAGGTACAGTAAGAAAGAACTAAATGGAGAGGTGCCTGGGTGGCTCAGTCAGTTGAGCATCTGGCTCTTGACTTCAACTCAGTTCATGGTCTCAGGCTCCTGGGATCAAGCCCCGAGTCAAGCTCCCAACTCAGCGGGAAGTCTGCTTGTCTCCCTCTTTATCTGTCCCTTTCCCCGATCTCACTCTTTCTCAAATAAATAAATAAATCTTTAAAAAAAAAAAAAGTAAGAACCAAATGGAAATGATAAAAATGAAAAATTATGATACCATAAATATAAGACTCATTTAGTGGGTTAAATAGTAGACTGAACCCAGCAGAAGAGAGAATCAGTAAAATTTAAGACAAGTCAATAAAATCATCCAAATTGAAACATAAGAGGAAAAAAAGAGTAAAGAAAATAGAACAGAAAATTTGTGATTGCAACACAATATTGATGGTCTAACATATGTATAAATGAAGCCTCAGAAGGCTATGAAAGAGAGAATGGGGCAGAAGAAATATTTGAAGAGGTGAGTATTCTCCAAAATTGAAGGATTTCAACCCATGTGTGAGAAAAGTTAACTGAAACCCAAATAGGAAAAATGTAACAACAAAGAAAGAAAGAGACATAAAACCAATAATAACAACAATAAGGTGAGCCATTTTATAACTAAACTCCTTAAAAATAAAGAGAAAGAGTAAATCTTAAAGGCAACAAGGGAAAACAGCATCATATATAGGGAACAACTTTGAGAATGTCAAGCTTTTCATCTAAAACATTGGTTTGCCTTAAGACAATATGGTAACTGCAAAGTCCTGAAGTAAAGTAACTGTTAAGATGGCTGTCACTGTTTCACAAAAAATATCTTTCAGTGTGAGAGTAAAATAAAACAGGCAAAAGTTGAAAGCATTCATTTTCAGCAGATATGTATTACAAGAGATGAGAAAGAAAATTTTTCAAGTTCAAAGGAAATTATTCCTGATGGAAGCCTGGATCCACACACAGGAATGAAAAGTAGTAGACTGGATAAATGGATAAACATCTGGATAAGTATTAAACGCCTTTTAAAAAATTATCTATCTATCTATCTATCTATCTATCATCTATCTTCTATCTATAAAAGCTAATGACTATTTAATGCAAAATAATAATATATTTACCTATGAGTAAATACAACACAAGATGAAAAGGAAACAAAGAATAGCAAATGAATAAATGGAATTGTAATCTTGTAAAATTCTTAATATTGTTCTTTTAGTAATATTATTTGAAAGACACAATGATAAGTTAAAGATGCATATTGTGTAATCTCAAGATACAACCACTGGGGGGGAAAACATTCCACTAAGGTATAGTGAAAACAATCAATACAGGGGATAAAATAGAATGGTGAGATATTTAATTTACTCAAAAATAGGCAAAAAATGAGGAACACGAGAAGGAACAGGTAAACAAAACTGAAAACAAATACCAAGATTACAGACTTAAAGCTAACATTACATTAAATGTAATATAATAACCACTCTGTTGTCAAACTGAACAGAAAAACACTACCAAACTATATGCTTTTTTTAAAAAAATACACTTTAAATATAAAAACATAGACTTGTTGAAAGTAAGAGTACAAAAAGATATATCATAAAAATGTGAGTGTGTCTGTATGAAAACACACTGAACCATCAGACTCTAATACCTCTATTATCAGATACCAGGAGAGGCATTTCATAGTAATAAAAGGAACAACTCATCAAGATGACATACAACCAAAAACAGCTTTAAAATACATGAAGGAAAAATGGACAGAATTAAAGGGATAAAAGAAAAATCTACAATCATAATTTAAAGGCAAGCAAAAATGCTCTTAAGGTTCTTTATCCCAACATGCACACATACTATTAATGACCAACAATAAACTGGTGTAGGCTGTGTTTTGGGGAGACTTCTCAGGGCAGAATGCATCTCTGGGACTCTAGCCTGGAAGCCTGATACAGAGAAGAAGAAGCCTTAGCATATGACATGGACAGGGAGTTCACTGACAGCCAGAAATCTTGGAAGGTTCACAGGTATGACAACTCCTGGATTGTATACTTATGGTTTTCAGGTGGGCTGAGTCCATAAACATCCTTACTCATCTTCTCTGGAGGTCACACAAATATCACTACTTTATTTGTGTTCCATGATGAGACAAAAATGAGAGGAAATGTGTCCACATTCTTGACCCCCTCCACGCCCCTCCCCACTGGTTCATCTTGACTGTCAGTGGCTGACTTGGTTCTGAGTGGAATGTGGCTTCCCAGTAGTCCCATGTGACCAAGAGGGATCTAGCAACCTGAAGCTCTGAAGGTGCCACCAAGGCCCCACAAAGGCACACAAAGGCATGCTTTACCACAGGCTTATCGTGGAGGTCATGTGCAAGGCTGTGAGCACTACACCTGCAGGTGTGAGTCCAGGTTCAGGACTCTGAGATTTTCCCAGAAGATGGTGGCATAAGCAGCTATCACTGAATTTTCTATAGTTAAAATCTTGCTTTATAAGCAAAGAGATAAAGAGCTGGATGGAATATTATCTGTCCTAGAGGAAAGACAAAGTTAAAATTTATGACAGGATCTGGCATTTTAAGAATGAGTATGAAGCACTGGACACCTCTTTGTTGGAGGTCAGACTTGAAACAAAGCTACTTGAAACGCTGAGTATGAAGGTAGATATTTAAAAATGGACTAGGTCTCACTTTTTGAGATAAAAATAGACTTTCTAGAAAAAAAGTGAAGGAAAGAAATCTGTCTGGAACTAGATCAGGTGATAGTTGATATTACAAGAAGAATACAGTACAGTCATTGAAGGATATTGGAATCCATTTAATCCCAGTGACTTAAACCAAAATAATTTTAAAATTTAAGTCAGAAGAGTAAAACACAACTATAGATATTATTGAAGAAAAGTTTTGATAAAATGTCCAGTCTTTAGGAACATTTGAAACTACTTTCCTATGAAAGTAAGGGATGGAAAGAGTGAACTCAGTGAACAGGGGGGGCGGGGGAAGGTTGAAACACAAAGATATGTTTGGAAAAATCGCTACATAAGGATTGTCAGATCCAGAGTCTGAATGCTTGTTGATGATGAGACATTTGTTTGCTACCCTTGGAGATGGCACCGATAGTGGCCACTAGGAGCTGGATATAATAAAAATGATAAGATCTTAGAGGCCACTTAGATGGGAAGCTTTGAAGACACATGTATGCCCTCAAGAAAACGCTTCCTTAAAACTTTTGAAAAAAATTAATCATATATGTAGCAAATTATCCAGAGAATATAAAAGCTTACATATGTTAATCCTTTTCAAAGCCATTGTGCATCTTTAGAATCAGAAAAATGCAAAGATTGAAAACACGGGTCAAATGCTTGACAAGAAACCAACAACTCAGCTGTGTCAAGAAAATGAAATAAACCTCACAGGAAATTAACTGTACAGGGAAGAAAGAGTTGAGAAAGAGGAGAAGTACTCTATGGCGCACTGAAATAACAGCCATGCCCTCTGAAGAGTCAGAATCTTACAGACAAGAATGACGTCCATTTTATTGTACCTTTAAGTAGTAGAAGTATGAAGAAAGGTGAGAATGTATTCCTTGTACAGCACAGCAACTAGGCACCCCTGGAACTTCAAAGGTTGTTTGCCAACAAATTTCTTTTCTATAGTTTAAGACTATAGTGGACGTGTGCTCGAGTAAGATTTTGTTTGTTTAAAAAAATGAACCTGCCTTCTCCCAGTCCTTTGCCTGCTCTCATTACACACATTCAGGGGATGGCACAGGCAAGTGCGAAGAGGCAGTCATGTGTAAACAACATCGGGTGACCTTTGCCTTCTTTAGACAAATGTAGTCTCTTCTAGCAGTTTCTCAGTAATATCTGAAGTGGGAAATTTAGGCATTTGGGTGGATTGGTAGTGCAGGAGTGGTGGTTATAAGGTTTTAAGAGACATTTTTTTCCCCAGTATGTTTTCTCAGAGCCCTAAACTTCCATAGGTAGCTACTACTCTACCTGGCAGGCCTTTTTCATGCACAGCTTTTTCAGCCCCATACAGCCTTCTCAGCACAGAGGTTAAAGGAGTAAAGGAAAGCAGAAATATAGAAGTTGAGCAAAAGGTGCTAGTTGTATATGTGGACCGAGAACAGGGTCAAAAGGAAGGCAACCTGTGTATGGGGAGTGCCTACTATGTGTAGAGGACCCTTATGCACATTATTCTGCCTAATCCTTGTCAAGCTATCAGTTAGGCGTTATTATTTCTATTTAACAGATGAAGAAACTGAGTATCAGGTTAAATTACCCAGGTTATTAGGATTAATAAATAAAGGCACATGCATCTGATCATATATCTGTCTGATTCTAAAGCTCTAAATTTTTCCCTTGTATTGAGAAGTAAAGAGGTTTCCTTTTTCAAAACAGATTAACCACCTAGCAGTATTTCCTTGGATCTTGAAGACTGGGGAGTTAGATTGCAGTGGGGAGAAATCTCCCTTTCCTTGTCACCTAATAATGGGTGAGCCTGCACCAGGTTAGACCCTGAAAAAAATAAAAAAGGTGGAAAGAGAACGTGATGGGAGGGAGAGAGAAGATGACATAATCTAGTTATTTCATAATCTCCCTTGAGGTTGTAAGAATATGGGGTACTAGAGCAGACTCTGAATTCACATTCTACCTCTGCCAAGTCCCACACTGACTGACTTAATCTCTCTACACCTGGTTTTCATCTGGAAAAAGATGGTAACAATATTTCTCCCATAAAATAGCTATATTAAGTACTCACTGGGTAACATTGCTTAGCACATAGCAAATTCAATTAGAGCTCCTATCACCATCATCACCACCATCATCGAGAGTAATTATGTGAATCATAATACTCTCATTTAATGCCCATCTTTTACAACAGTGGAAGGCCTGGGGAAGGTAAGAGAAACGTGAGCTTTCATAGTAACAAGGTCAAGGCCAAAGTGGACCAATTCTATCAGTCTAATCAATCTCTGGGGATGGGTTCTGAGCATTTATTTGTTTAAAATATCCCCTCGATTCTAATATGAAGCCAGGGTAGAGAACTTCTGCTCTGTATTATCAAGAATAGGTATCATAACAAATATCTGCTCTATATTATCGAAAACAGTTTTTGCTCCCTAATCTTTCTTATTGGGATTGATATTAAATTCATCAGGTTACTGTTCTGCCTACATACCTGACTTAATCTTGATACGATTTCAGGAGCTTGCACAAATGCGTTTTATTTCACATGAAGTTAGTGATCATGGACATTAGCTGTAAGCTTTTATTATACAAAAAAAAAAAAAAAAAAAAGATGAGTTGGGTGTTCCCAAAATTAATAGAAGAAAATCTTATATTAAACTTAACAATTGCTTCGTGACATCCACCATGGCCTGATTCATTTGTGGGGTGTGTGTGTGTGTCTGTGTGTGTGTGTGTGTGCGCGCCCACGCACGCACGCATGTGTGTGTCGCCCAGCATTACCTAACTATTTTTGGAATGAGGTAGGATGTATAAAGCATCAGCTGTGTTATAAAACCCACAAAGGCAGAGTGGCACTGAGCAGGACCCTTTGTGGAAAGTCAGAGACTCGGCATGGTGTAATCCTTTTATTAACTCAAAGTAATAACGGGATAAAACTCTTGCTAACATCAAAGTGGACACCTATTAAGAGCATCTCGAATTACCTGGCAAATGTGTAACCATTCAGGCTCCCTTATCTGAATTGGGGGCAGGCCATTTATAAACTGATGGAGTCAAGTCTGTTTCTGGATGAAAGCACCTTTGAGCCCACAGTGTGAAGGTTGGCCAAACAAAGGAGAATCTATGGTGTTTGTGGTAGTGGTTTTCTACTGTGGCAGTACTTCAGAAACATAGTGGGATTTAAAATAAAGTATAGGTGCTCAGACCTCCTACCCAGAGATCCTCCCATAACAGTTCTTAAGTGGGGCATACATTTGGGTGCTTCTGCTGTGCAGTTAGGGTTGAGGACCACCCTCACCTGGAGAGAATATAAAAGTTGCAGTTCGATAACCATAGGCTTGAAATGTTGCTGTTCTGGTCACTGGATGGAGGGTATCAGAAAGCTTAATTAAATTATATAACTTCAATTTCCTCATCTGGAAAAACAACATAACATAGTATACCTTGCAGCACTGTTATGAAGGCAAGAGGAAATCCATGGAAAGCACTTAGCATGGTACCTGGTATGTGGTAAATACTCAGAGTGTTTATGAAACACCCCAGTATCTTTCTCTTCAGTACTCCCTCTCTTCTCTGTGGGTGGCCTTCACTCTCCCTCTGGAGCCTGCTCGAAGCCTCTTTCCTAGTGTCCCCATATGGCCTTGCCTGCCACAGAGGCTCTGTCTATTCTTAACCTTCCTGAACATCTTCCCTCCTCTACCTATCTAGTATAGGGATCCCCAACCCCCGGGATCACCTACAGGACTTGAAAAACTGCTAATATCTGATTCCTACACCAGCAGTTTCTGATCTGGAATCCTAGCTGCTGGTATAATTTCTCCGCATGTATAGCAATGCAAGTCTGTGTAAATTCTTCAGAAAAACTCTTTGATATTGGAATAAAATCCAAGTAATCAGAGATAAGGAAAAATACAGAGTAAGCCTTTGGTAAGTGACTTACCCATTGATTCCTTCAGTGAGCATTGGTTGAGCTCTTAATTTGCTAGGTATTGGGCATAAAACGTGTTTTAAGACTGTCCTTATTTTCAATGACTTCACAATGTAGTAAAGCTGAAAGATATTTGTCAACTTTTTATTCAGTGCTTTGGATATTGCTGGTGACATCTGAGGTGCTGAAGATACAAAAGTGGGAAAAAATCCCCATGCTCAGGGACTAGATTTCCAGTGGGAGTTAAAGAAATGTGGCCCGAGACTTTAGTTTGGGGATATAAACTCCCACCTGAGGATGGACATATAGGAAGGCTTTCTGAGGAGATAGTAGAACAGATTCTTGAAGAACTTGGAGTTAGGCAACGAAGGAAATAGATGTGTGATGGTTAATTTTTATATGTCAACTTGACTGAGCCACGGTGCCCAGATCTTTGGCCAAATATTATTTTAGATATTTCTGTGAGTAGATTTACATTTAAATTGGCAGACTTTGGGGGCGCATGGTGGCCTGGGTGGCTCAGTTGTCGTTAGGTGTCTGCCTTTGACTTGGGTCATGATCCCAGGGTCCTGGGATCAAGCCCTGCATCAGGCTCCCTGCTCAGCAGGAAGCCTACTTCTCCCTCTCCCACTTCCCCTGTTGTGTTCCCTCTCTCGCTGTGTCTCTCTCTGTGAAAGAATAATAAAATCTTTTTAAAAAATAAATAAATTGGCAGACTTTGAATAAAGCAGATTGTCCTTGAGGATGTGGGTGAGCTTCCTCCAATCAGTTGAAGGCCTTCATAGAATAAAGATTGACCTTCCATGAACAGGAAATAACCTTTGGACTTGAACTGCAATATCCGCTCTTCCTGAGTCTCCAGCCTGCTAACCCACCCGGCAAATTTTGCCCCTGCCAGTCTCCATAATCCTCTGAGCTGATTCCTTAAAAAAAAAATCTCTCTACGTATGCATACACACCCTATCTTTGTTTAGTTTCTCTGGAGGACTCTGAAAAAAAGGTATGCACTTGAATCAGATGTATCTTTTCCTATTTTCAAAACTGAAGTCCCATCCTTGACTTCAAACAGATGCCATCCAACATGATTTCTTCTAACTGCCTTTCCATTTACCTGAAACATTCCCCTTTTCTTTATTGGGCCACTCCTTTCCTGTTTCCAAGGACAAGTAGTCCCTTTCTTTCCTATGACCAGTCTTTCACTTGTTCTCCAGATCATTCCTTTGGGAGTGTAGTCCAGTAATCATCTCTCTCACAGGTGGAGCTTCTTCTCTGCTTCCCCTTAAATTGTGCTCATGTCCTCACAAACTAACAGACGTGTAGACACATGACTGTGTGTGTAGGTGTATTCATGAATGTCACATAATATCCCAGTGGCTAGATTCAATGAGGTCTGATCCTGTCAGGCTATTTCATGGAAAAGTGGTGCATGGTACGTGGCTTTTCATGGCTGGAATTAATGTGAAGGGTCAAAGTTCTGTACTGGAGAGGACATGGACTCAGGAGAGTAACATGAGTATTCTCAGGCCAGTCAGAAGGCTTGATTGACAGTTATGAACATCTTTGAGAAATGAATTAGCACTTAATCAATGATTATTTTTTCAGAGATAAACTTTGAAAAGGAAGAATAAATGGAATGCTTTATGATTATGCATGGAGAAATTTAAAATTGTAGAAAGAAGTAGGGAAAATAAAAGGATAAAAGAGAAGGAGGAAAAGAAATCTGGAGATGAAGGAATGATGAGTGGCATGTGGGAAGTCTGAGGGGAGTGAGATGAGCCCTACACAGAAGCACTAAGAGGTTACTTAACCTAAAACCTTGAATGTCCTTTTCTTTATAAAATAACATCATTTATAGCCAAATTCCAGAGGAATTTTCTGTGTCTTTCAAATTTCTCATGACAGATTGCCTTGACAAATCATAACACTGTATGCACACACACACACACACACACACACACACACACACACCCCACAGTGTAGAGTATGGCTTGAGGCTACATTGTGCTGAATTATTGGCAGTAAAAACGTTTGACTTCTGATAAACTATGAAATCCCATATTTCATTTTTCTTGGCCTTATTTTGGTAAAATTACCCTTCATTTTGTGTGAACAACAAAGACAGAGTCATGTTGAAGGTGCCTCATTTTGCAATCTATTGCTCGTATAGAATATTCTTATTTCTATAGAAACAATAGTTTTTACTTTCCTAACATTTCAAAGAGCATTTTCTCCAGAAAGCAACATTCATGTAAAGAAAACTGCATAATTATAACATGCAGGAAAATAACATATAATTGTATCTTTTCAAAAAAATAAACCTGCAGAATAAAGAACTTAATAGTGACATTATAAGTAGGGCAAGGATAAAAGCTTTACAGAGATCAGAATTCTCTCTGGGGTGAAAAGCTTATTAAATTCTAATTAGACACATGTATGTAGTTTGTGAATATAAATTCTGAAAGAATAAGAAATATACTGCTGGATTTTTCTATGCTCTGCTGAAGAATCCTTAGAATCATGTCTTAATTGAATTTTATATTAAAATAGCAGATAGAATAATAAAAATTAAGATAAAGGCTATTTTTCCCTATTGACCTATTTATACAAATCCCAAATTTATAGGTTTTAGTGTATATGTTACTATAGGATTTCATAATAAAATAGCATAAATAGACTTTGTACATGTTTTCAACTTAATAATTTCTTATTGACTTATATAATTTCTAATTCTGTTTTACAAAGTCTAACATGAAATCTTTTTAAAACAAAATTGTAAATAATTCCCATCAGGATCACATCCAAATCCATACATATTCCATCTAAAAATATGTTAACAGGGATCATTTTAAATAAGTTCTTTTGTTTTGTTTGATTTTAAGGCTCTGTTTGTCAAGCAAAGTAATGGCAAGTCCATTTTTGGTTTCTGAAGTGAACACACCTGCCATAATCTCAGTTCATAAAGTAGAGAAAATGATTCAAAATGATAGTTAGCATTTAAAACAAGATAAACCATAAGAGATGCTTCATCTCAGGAAACAAACAGTGCTGCTGGGGGGTTGGGGGAGGGATAGGCTGGCTGGGTTATGGACATTGAGGAGGGTATGTGCTATGGTGAGTGCTGTGAATTGTGTAAAACTAATGATTCACAGCCCTGTACCCCTGAAGCAAATAATACATTATATATTAATTAAAAAATAAAATAAAATAAAATAAGAAGATCCAAAATGTCCCAACTTACTCTCCTTAAAAAAATTGCTTTTAATTAGTTGACACAAATGGACTAGAATATGGTTTCTATTGTTATCACTTCAAGAATGGTGTGGAGGAGGGGCACTTGGGTGGCTCAATGGGTTAAGCTTATGCCTTTGGGTCAGGATCTCAGGGTCCTGGGATTGAGACCCATGTCAGGCTCCCTGCTCAGTGGAGAGACTGCTTCTCCCTCTGCCCCATCCCACTCATGTGCATGCCCTCTCTTTCTCTCAAATAAATAAATGAAAATATTAAAAAAAAAAAAGAACATGTGGGGGATACTAAGTTACACAGAGAAACCATAATTTTCAATCATTCCTTAATTTCAACAGAATAATTTTAATTTTCAATGGAACTGAAAAGGCCAAATTTGTGGAAAGTTGACCATATGCCACGCCAGCGTTTGCTCAGCATCCTTCCAACAGATAAGATTATAGCCATCAGGGTATTTCAGTTACTAACTTAAAAAAACTAAATTCATTTACCAGCAGATGCCACTGTAAAGGAAAGAGCTTGATGATGCCATCAAAGTATAAGGTGGTTTTAAATCTCTAGCATATAAAACTGCAGGGTCCTTCTATTGTGAATGTGTTTCTCACTACTCATCAGGAAGGTCTCTGAGTCCATGTTATGTATGCCCGACTGATGTTTTATAGTGTATTCAGTGGGATGCCCAAAGAACATTCTTTTACATGGAAGATCAGAGTCAGAATCACAGTTTGGAAACTGCATGCTCCCACTGTGAATGTGATAAGATGTCCAGCAATGCGCAGAGAGGTTACGGACGGAAGCCACCAGCACAGCGGCTCTAATGATCCATAACAACTCGCACGGTCTGTCTCTGGGATCAAAGGAGAGAGGTCATGAGCATGTACCCATGCATAGAATTTTTTCACAGCTCTTTTTCTGAAACATGTATAGAGCAGGTTATGGAGTGAAGCCTATGTACTTGTTTAGTTTCATTGTCCTTTAGGGCATTTTGAAAAATGACAAAGCTTCTGCCATTTTTAATCCACTGAAAACTGTCGTCCCAACTTCCAAAATTGCTTAAATCAAAGTTCTCAAATCCACGCTTTATACTACTTAATCAGCTTAATGTAACCTGATGCTTTTTTTCTTCTTCTTTTTAGAGTCTTTCTTTTGTTGTCTCCTACGCCACCCCTCTCTCCTGATTTCCCTCCCGTTTTTCCAGCAATTCCTTCTCAATCTTTTCCAAAACCGGTTCCTCAGTGATGGGCTCTCTATCTCTTGGTCCTTGCTTTACTTTTCTCTGTTCTCATATGGCTTCTCTTAGTACTCCTATCCATTCCTCTGTCTAACCCAGATCTTTTGCCTCATCTCTAAACTTGTCTACTTGCCTACTGAACACTTCCATGAGTATATTTCATTAATAATTTCACAGTCTTGCCAAATGCCAGGCATTGTGCTAAAAGGGCAAAAGACACACCATCCGTGCCTAAGAGAGAACCCACATGTGTCTCCCTCTGTCTTCAAATCTGTTCTGCAACAGAGTCACTTCCTCTCAGTATTGTAATGAGTTGAATGGTGGCCTCCCAAAGATGGCTACTGAGAATCTGTGAATGTAATGTTATTTAGAAAAAGGGTCTTTGCAGATGTAATGAAGTTAAAGATTTTGAGATGAGATCATCTTGGATTAGGATGGGTCTGAAGTCCAAGGACACACATCCTGCTAAATGATGAGAGAGGAGAAGACAGATACATAATGAAGATGGAGGCAGACGGGAGTGATGCAGTCACCAGCCAAGGAATGCCTGGAGCCACCAGAAGCTGGAAGAGGCAAGGAAGGATCCACCCCTAGAGCCTCCTTCAGAGTGAGGTGGCCCTGCAAGGATTTGATTTTAGACTTCTTGCCTCCAGAAGGAGGAGAGAATACATTTCTCTTGTTTTGAGCCACTGAGTTTGTGGTAATTTGTAACAGTAGCTCTAGGAAATGAATATAGTGCCCTAATTTATAATTGTCTAGCTGTTGTTCTTCTTCCATTAGACTACTACTCCTTGAAAGTAGGACTAAATTCCTTCTCTATAGCTAACATCTATTACTTCGTACACAGCGGATATATTGCAAGAATGAAGCAAAGGATTTTTTTTTTTTGTCTGACTGGTTAATATAGAAATAGCATCAATCTGCATGTAGTAAAGATTGATGCTCTTCTTCTCTAAATAGTCTTGCTGAATACCTTGGATTCAGCATAATTTCGTAAGCTATTCCTTTACACAAAAATATTTATCACCTACACTGATTTTTAAAAGTAAACTCCCAAACTGAGGGTTGCTGGAGGGGAGGGGGAGGGGAGGGGGATGGGGGGATGGGGTGGTTGGGTGATGGACATTGGGGAGGGTAAGTGCTGTGGTGAGTGCTGTGAAGTGTGTAAGCCTGATGATTCACAGACCTGTACCCCTGAAACAAATAATACATTATATGTTAATTTAAAAAAAAAAAGTAAACTCCAGCTTCCTTAGCATGGAATTCAAATTGCCGTATTACATGGTGTTAAAACATGAAACTGATCTTCTTGTGAGGAGGGAATCATCTCACAAATATCTCTGAGATCTCTACGTTAGCTCAAAAATATAACTGAGAATACTAGGAAAGCTGTGTTCATAAATCAAGAATATTAAAAGTTTTGGGGGAAACTCAAAAATTAACAGGTTCAGAAATGAGAGCTGTAGAAATAAAACATGGAAGAGCCCAGGAAAAATCATTATCTTAAGCATTTTGTGCTTTTAAAAATATTACATTGAAAAAATATTTTTAAAAGATGAATCTTTTAAATCTTTTAATTCGATAAGAATTCCCTTATTGAAGTCGTCTTATTGTTGATGATTCCTTTCAATTTTTATGACTTTTTAATATATATATTTGTATATTTAAAATATAGATGCTTTGTTAAGTCATTTGAGGAAAAAACACAGCAGAGGAGCTCATATGGAGCTATTCACATAAGGTACAGTGAATGCAAATCCATTTCCTTAAAACAGGCTTCCCTAAATATATCATTCATAATTATGTGTGTTTTGTTTTTAAGACACAAAGAGCTCTGCTTGGTAAACGTCTCTTCTTTCTTTATCTCAGATCTACAGCTGGCAGCCACCACCGGCCTCAGCCCTGCACTCACACACTACTCTGATTAACCCTGTTTGTGGAGGGTCACTGCATTTATGACACAACTACACAGCAACAGAAGGAGACACAGATACACTTAATAGTATTCATTATTTGCATATAAAATGCTCCAATTAAAAGGCTTGGTATGTATTTGAACAAATGAGTATAAAGCAGCTTAAAAAGCTTAATCCACGTCAATCGAAAATTTTACTGAAAGACAGATGGATGGGAGATAATAAGCATAATTTCCAACTAAAAATACACAAATGAAAGGGCTTTACATTTAATATTCTTCTAGGAGAGGTTTTTTTTTTCCCCCCTTCAATGATAAATAAGAACATGACTTTCACAACAAAGCTAGACTCTTCAAAGATCCTTTGAAAGGATGGGGAGGTGGGCAGAGGGGGAGGTGGAAGGGGGCAGGGCAGCCTTCTTTACAGAGCATCTTCATAAGAAGCTGTTTATGAACCAATAGTAAGTCAAAGAATATGTATAAAATATAAACCTATAAAATATAAGTCCCCTGCATTAGTTTTCTACAGCTGCAATGACAATTGAGCTAAAGCTTGTTGGCTTGAAATGGCAGACATTTGTTACAGCATAGCTCAGAAGGCCTAAAGTCCTTGGTCAAGGTCAGCAGGGTTGGCTTCTACTGGAAGTTTTGCCCAAGTCTTTCCCAGCAAAGGTGTCTACCATCAATCCTTGGTCTTCCCTGGTTTGAGGTAGCAAAACTCCAGTCTGCCTTTTTCATACAACGTCTTCCATGATGTCTCTTGACATGTCCTCAGTATTGTGATACCGGAAACTAGACGGCAGCCCACCCTAATCCACTAGGACCTCATCTTAACTATTACATCTGCAAAGGCCCTATGTCCAAAGCAGGTCACATTCTGAGTTCCAGGAGCACAGGAATTTGGCAGGGGGGGTTACTATTCAATACACTGCAACCCCTCAGTCTTTGGAGGTCTCATACTTCATGTTGTAACTCATGAAGTAAATGCCCTTAGTCACAATTGTTTGATGACATAGTTTCTTGTGTGTGTGTGTGTGACATAGTTTCTTAGTTTGCAATATGTTCAAGGGCACAGTACCTCACTATATTAACTTTTCCTGCACTTAAGCAATAAATTTGGGGAAGATCTTTAAAGATACTACAGAATTTTCCATGCACTCTCAAATGGGCGATTGTCATGGGAACTCTTTTCTAAATCAGTGGTCCTGAAAGTTGGAGTGCCTCATAATCCCTTAGAGGCTTGTTAAAATACAGATTTGCTGGGCCCCACCCTCTGAGTTAGACATTTGTATTTTGAACAAGCCCCTGATGATCCTGGTGCCAGCACACCAGGATCTTGACCACACTTGGAGATTTCACTGCCCTAACTGATCCTCAGGTCAGAGTCCCTGTTACTCTCAGGAAGGAAGTCTTTCCCTTATTATCCAGTTTCCTCCTTCTACTATTATTATTAGTAAGGTGAAGAGAAATAGAAGACAATGGTGAAGAAAGACGAGGAGGAAGATGCTGGCATAATATATCTATTATTAACTTCTGATGGTGAAGTCTAAGAATACCATGTGGTAGAATGATTATACCAACCTTTGGCTAGTTTGGGGTTCCTGAAGAACTATAACCCGTATTTGAAGAACAGGGAAGGCCTTTTTTTTCCCCTAATATCTTCTGAATGTAGCTTAGCATCTCTAAATTTTGGTAGATTTAAGACAACTTCAGTGCAAAGTAATAAATATTAAATTATGAACATGGTTTACTTTCTTTTATTCAATTAGAGATGTTTGGTGTGTGTGTGTGTGTGTGCTTGCATATATACATTTAAAGAAGTTTTTAGTAAAACTGTTGTTGTAATGGTTTTTATTTTAAGAAACAGTTGTTGAATAAATCAGTGTCCTATGATTCTGGCCCAACAGTTAATGGTTTCAAACTGGTTTTGCAGAAAATACCACAAATATAGCCATATATCTTCACCAGAAACCCTAGTATATGGGAAGAAAAAAGGAAGTGATAGTAATACCTTAAAATGCAAATAATGATAATTTGGAGAATAGAAAGAAAAAACACATGCAATTCATTAATTTATAACTTAAGTTGCCTGTAATTGAATAGTTGTCCTGATACAGCATTCTAAATTTTCTCCTGCAGAACTACAAGTAGATAAAAGTAGTTGCAAAAATGAAATTTATTGTTAAATAAATATCACATTATGTACAAATTTGACAATATAAGAATGATTATAGTCATGATGTTGTTATAAGCATCCATTTGTAAGCTTTTCCTCTAATATAATAACTATCTGTGGCAAAATTTTAACATTTTTCTATCAGTTATAAGGTACACCAAGAATGGATCCTTTTCTCTATGGTTTAATCATTAATTTGTGAGGAAATCAAAGCATTTTCAGATTTCTGTAGCATTGTAAAAAAGCCATTAGTCTGGTGGACTCAGCTATAATAGTGGGAAGGTAGCAAATACAAAATTTAGAAGAAAAAGCAAGTTCCTTCGTCAATATTTCAAAACACTAAATAATATAATCTTTTAGTAAGTTATATGTTTTAGAAAACGTGCAAATATATCCCTGGAGGGCAGTGGTTTCAGTACTGAGTACTTGTGTAATATTCCTAAAGATTCTAATGATAGGATTTCAAATTTCATCTCAATTTCTTAAGGATGTTAGGAAAACAGTATTTTTAGGGACATGTATTTCATCTTTGAAAGTGCTGCTGAAATCTGTTATTGTCATTGTCATATTTGCTGAGGTATACACTGACAAAAGTGTTGCTACATATTGAAGAGAGGAAGAAAAATACAATTTTTTTCTCTTTTCTGATATGACCACCCTCTACACTATCAAATGATATATTTTATAACTATCAAATTTATTGTGCAGCTTACAACCAGCATTCAATTCAAATATATCAGAAATGAAAATTCAGAAATTAATATGTTAAACCAAATAAATTTTTGATTATTTTCAACCGCTGTCAATGTTTAAAGAAAAAAAAATATTGTCAAGAAGTTTTACTCAAATTTTAAATTGCTGTATATTCTCAAGGGCTACCATGAAAAAGTAAGATGATTTATATATTCAGGATATTTAGTGTTATCAAGACTCATCTAAATGACCATGAAAATAAATAAAATACAAATGTGGGCTTTATTTCAAGTACTTACAGTAACACTAGCATGCATTTATGCATTTATCATGCATTTAAAAGGAATTCTAAACAGTAAATATCCTTGTGACTTTAGAACTCACTATAACTTTCTCATTATGTTTAGTTAAATAGCATAATGTTTCTTTTGGGATTGTGTTCATTTAGTCATTCAACAAATATTCAGAGTGCCTTGCCACGTTCCTGGCATTGTGTGATGTACTGTGGATGTAAGAAAAATTAAGATGTAATCCCTGCTCTCAAAGAGTCTGTTGTCTCCTAAAGAAGACACAAAATCATTACAGTGTGTTAAATTCCGTAATATAGTTATATGGAGCACAAATGTGCTAACCAAGAAGAGATGAGTAAGGAAGGTTTATGGGAAGAGGTCACTTAAAAAACCTCAGTCCAGAAAGATAAATCAGAGTCAGTCAGGCAAAGTGGGATCTGGGCAGGGAATGAAGGCATTCAGATAAAGGGAGCCACCCCTGTAAAGGGTTAAGAGTGAAAAAGAGCAAGGGTAAATGAAAGGCTCTCCTGTGGTTTATTAAGGTGGGTGTGGTCTGGTACATGATTATAATAATTATAAAATGGGAAGTATTATTTTTCAAGTACTATATACTTGTTTTTTTCTATACATATTTTTGGGCTCAGAGCTTGTAATGATGCAGCATTAATCCCAGGTTATTAGGGAAGAAATGGATGGCAAAGAAAAAAAAAGGAAGCAGTTCAGATCTACATAGAATGAAGACCTCTAGAAAGTAGCTCATCTTGTGCAGGAAGGAAAAGTGAAGATGAAACCTTTATTTTCGGTTTCAGTTAGATATAGTCAACATCAGACTTAAAGGTCTTCATTATTTGAGCCTGGATGGAGGAATGAAATTGATCCAGCTACCACAGAGGGAAGTGGCCCCTTCTTTCCTTCTGCATCTCCTATATGGGACACCAACTTACTTACTCTCTTCATGGTATTAGACATGACATTTAGTTCTTATCCCATAACTCTAAAACACAAATATATATGCACTAAGTGTAGTTTTTAAGTTTTGATTAAAAAAAAAAATAGAAGACTGTACACATTTAATTTCCATTTGGTATTTCTGGAATACTTCAATTTTCTATTTTTTTTTCTCCCCCCATTTATCCACAGAACTTGATTCAGTTGCTTACACTAGTTATACTGCAATATAGGGAAAGCAATTAAACAACTGTGAGTTTGGAATTTTAAATAACTTTAAAACAATCAGCTCATTTCCTTTCAGAACTATATCTAATTACTTTTTTATAATTTGCCCTAATTATCTTTACTTTCTCTTCATTCTCTCTGCCTTTGTGAAATCAGCTGGGTAACTCTGACTTTACAGGTGTCATGTCATGTATTATTCTTGCTAGAACTTAAAGCTATCAAATAAGGCTTTGAATTAAATCTCACCATCTTCTTGCTTCTATCATTGACACTGTTTCCATGTCTCATGTTCCAGTTAGCAAGGACTCATGGTAGCCATGGGTGAGAAGCACACGCAGTCGATCCTGGTCAAACTCTGTCAATGACCTCCATCAGTGGTTTTACACTGGCTACTCATCCGACCTTATCTCCTAGTGCTGCTTCCTCCCTTGCTCAGCTATTATACCTGTCTCTTGTCTTTATTATACTTGTCTCTCAATTGAGAGCATGTTAATTTCAGTTTCAAAACATTTGTCCTTAACTCTCTCCTGTATGGCTTGGTTCCCAGTTTCATTCAGGTCTCTGCTTAAATGCCACCTTATTACAAAAAGACTTCTCCTGACCACTCTGGGTAAAGTACTTCTCCCACTCCTTGCATGCTCCTGTCGCTTTCTCTTCCCTTACTCTATTTTACTTCTTGTGCTCATCCCATGGCCTATTACATAGTTCTCTCATATTTATTTATTGTTTTTCTCCCTCGATTAGAATGCATGTTCCGTAAGAGCTGGAACTAGAATAGCGCCTGATACATAATAGACACTTAGTAAATATTAGTTATGTTAATCAATGAATTGAAAATAAGCAAAGTCAAATTAGCAACCACGTCTATGATGCCATACTGATCTATAACTTAAGGACTTGTTTTGTGTTTGCTTATAAAAAATGGTTAATGCTGATCACTACTATCCACCAAATGAGCTTTTTGTTAAACCCATCTTCAAAAGGTCAATAGCCATGTTGGAAACCTGTTCGCCTCCACTGTGAAAAGTAATAACTGAGGGGCACGTGGGTGGCTCAGTGGGTTAAAGCCTCTGCCTTCGGCTCAGGTCATGATCCCAGGGTCCTGGGATGGAGCCCCACATCGGGCTCTCTGCTCCGTAGGGAACCTGTTTCCTCTTCTCTCTCTGCCTGCTTGTGATCTCTGTCTGTCAAATAAATAAATAAAATCTTTAAAAAAAAAGTTAAAATTGAAAAATCTGATTTATACTCATTCCTGAAGAAAATGTAAACATAAGGAAGGTAAGAGAATATTAGGTAGGAGAGCTAGGAAAAGACGTTATAAAGAAAGGTATGTAAGCTGAAGGCTCAGACAGAGCCAAGCAGAGTAGCACTGACAACAAATTGCTGAGACAAAGAGAACAACTGGAAACATTCTGAGTGAGAAAAGAACTTCTGTGCATTTGAGGACACAAAAGTCCAACTGAATGGAATGAGAGCCAACTGCCACAATGTACCTATTGAAGAGACAGGCTGAGATCACAGTATTTTGGGTCTCGTAGATGGACATATTTTGTACTGCATATTAAGAGCAAGGAAAGCCAATGAAAGCCTTAAACTTGGGACAGTGACACACTGTGATTTATGTTTCTAAATGACATTCTGGACTTTTCGGTTCTAGACTAGATGTAGTAGATACACTTTTCCCTCTTCTTCCTGCTGAGTTCGGCTTAAAACCCTAGCCATTACATACAAAAACAAACATAAGAACGCGGGAGAGAAGAAGACAGAGTGGCTAGGGATCTTGGAGCCTGAGAAACAATATGGCAAAGGGTTCCTTAGGTTTTCTTTCTGCCTGAGACATCCCAGATTGGGCACTGGAAAAATCAGCCTGGAAATGCCAGCAAGCACAGACCAAAAAAAGCTCCAATGAAAGGGAACATAAGAAGGTATCCTGGATGTTATACAAAGAGTGTGTTAGTTCTGTAGTAAGACCACTGGATGCTACACTAGTTCAGTAAGAGATGTTGGTGACTGGTATTTGAGTGAAGGCTGTGGATATGGCTGTGCAGAGATGAACACCTATGAGATACAATTTGGGGATGGAACCGCTGGTCTTGGCCCACATGTGGGCAGGGTGGAGGGGCAGGCAGGGGAAGGCCCTCATCTGAGTGACTCACAACTCTAAGAGTGTGAGTGAGAAATGATCAATCACTGTGCAATAAGATAGGATAGCTAAAACAAAACTCTTTTGTTCTGAGGGCTGAGAGGCTAGATCCATCAAGAGAGTATGAATGGAGTCCAGTCTAGTCACAGGGTTGATAAAAATACTAACAGCCCAACCTCAACAGATGGCCTTATATTTCACAGCAAAGGAAATAAAAGATCCATTGCAGCATGGATTTAAAAAAATTGAGTTAATATGGGACTCAAAGCAGAGCCCGAGGAGACACTCTATTGAACAATACAGAATACGAGCAAAGTCAGCAAAGAAAGCTGTGCAGTTAACTGAAAGTCATAAAAATAAATATGGTGACCAGGAGGAATGAGTTTAAAACAAAACATTGTAGCAAAATGGAAACACTTTATTTTAGAAGGTTGCATCTATGTTTGATTGGGAGCGATACATTCAGAGCTATATTGGTTTCTGCTTCACCTTGAAAGTAAAGAAAGCAAGCTAAATAAAGCTCCCTGGAGGACAATGCAGTGAGCCCAAAGAATTGAGATAACTTGATATCTTAATGCATTTTAGGCAAACACAACTAGAACAAAACTAGCTAATTTTCTTGTTCTTTTTAGCAATGCAATCAATTCGGGTTAAATATTAAAACATAGATAGATACCAAATGTCATTTCTTAGACTTAAAGGGCACCTAAGAATTTAGATAATTTTGATAAATCTGTTGAGAAATGTGCTCATCCATCTGCTCTCCACCCTGATGTGATATAAATACTAGCTTGACATCTGGACTCTTTTCTGATAATCCAGCATCTCCTCGTTACTTTATGTAGGAGAGCCAGAAAGATCCAGGTTCACAATGCCTTTAGATCTACATGCCAGAACACATGACAGCAACCAACCAAGCTCACAGCCTTCCAGCAGCTACCGCGACACTCTGCTTATTAAACTCTTGGAGAATAGTATCTGGGAAATGCTAGTTGCAGAATTTCTGGGGAAACCACTCTACCTATTCAGAGAACCTTTTAGTTATGATAGCAACGGCAGCAAGTTCCTTTTTTTTTTCCCCTCAATTTTAGACAGAAGCCTAAGTCAACTAAGGTGGCACTCTAGGATAGTAGAAAAAGGGAAAAGTACACTATGAAAAGGTTTCTGGTTGTTTACCCATCTTCCTGGAGAACACTTGGATTTTAAGGCAGAGAGGGTGATGGGGAACCTCCTTTAATAACATGCCTGTTAAAAAAAAAATTAACTGACTAAATTTGAAGATTTAATTGGCTTTATTTATTTTTTCTAACTGGCTTTATTAAGTGATTCACAGATCTGAGAGCACCCCATCTATCAAGTACAGTACAGCTCTGAGGAGTTGCACAAAATGGAAGTGTTTATTTTAGAGAAAGGAGCTTGGGGCAAAGAAGTTATTAGCAAAAGAAAGGAAAGGATTGTTTCAGGCTAGGACCGCTCCTTTGGTGGGGGGGGGGGGGGGTTGGCGATGGGATGCAGCGCTTTTATCATTCAGATTACCTGGCTGGTACTGCTCTGGAAATTTCAGATTGCCTTTTCTAAGGTCACATTCCTTGGTCAGGTTAAAATTGTAACTAAGTCTTAGTCTGCTGTCCTGAGGGGGCGAATGACTCCAAATTGGGCTTGCTTTTTCTTTTTGTTAACATAGCTAAGGCAACATTTGACATCGGATAACAGTTACTGAAAATCATTTTTTTTTTTTAATGGCGGAAGTTCATCAAGACGAATTCATTCATTCAATTTCAAATTATGATTCATCTGTCAAATAAATCAAACACCAGATCAGTTTCAACACTACCCTTTGGGGGACCCCTTTTAAGAATCAACTTTCAAAATAACTACAGTCATTATTATTGGTAATAAGTCAGTAGTTGCTGCAGATAATAAAGGATTTTATCTAATCTGGCTCTAGATTAATGCTCACAGAAGCAAGTAAAGAAAAATACGCAAAAGGCAAGGAAAAAACTATAAGGAAAGCTAATAGGAAAAGAAACAACAAAAAAAAAGTCTGGAAATAAAATTGTAGAGGACACTTTTAGGCAAACAGCCTTGAGCAGGGGAATGAAGGAAAGGCCCACAGGGACCCCCAAGCTGGATACAGACAGGCCCATCGGGGACCCACTTCAAAATATCCATAGGCCCTAACTAACAATGGGCTACTTACAACCAGGCACAGCTACAAAAAAAAGATAACTTCCTAATGTCCCCATACCTCCTCACCTTCCCCCTTTTAAAAACAGCCCCCACACCACTGTCTGCCTCCTCGCAGACTTTGCTGTCCTGTCCACTGCTCCCTTGCAATGTATTCAATAAAATTCTATCTCCTTTGTTTTGCCGAGGGTGAATCCTTTTACAGCCCACACCACTGCCTTCCAACCCTGACCATCACCTCACATTTGGGGGCCCCCATCTGATCGAGAGAGACACCACAGAGAGTAACCTGTACATTATGAAAAACTGATGAATACTTGTTGGATGACAGCCTAAAGATGTCTAGTGTTAATGAATGTGTAAGTCACTTGTAGTAAAAAGTAAGGTACATTTTGCCAGGTTCTAGGTCAGAGGTGTGTGCTGGGTACTAGAGAGCCCAAAGAAGGGGCATCTTACTCACTTTAGGGGCAGAAAAATTTTGCAAAGGAAATGGTGGCTCAGTAGGGTCTGAATTATAAGTGGGCTGTAATTGTGGGGGCAGAGCAGCATAAGGAGTGCTGATTCCAAGACCTGTGAGGCTAGGGCAGCGAAAGCTACAGAAGGTCAAGGCTTAGGAATGGGTCCAGGTCCTAAAGGGCTTTGAGTTACCCTGAATCTTTTTCACATTCTCCTTTAAACCACAGGGAATCCTTCTATGGTTGGACTTAGAGAAGATACTGGTGTGAGACTGACTTTCTGGAGAGATCCCTTTGGGTCCGGTGTGGACAGATCATGGAGGGACAGATGGTCAGGTAAAGACCAGCACTTCTAAGAAAGAAGGACCAGGCTCTCGTGACTATTCTGGGAGGGGGAGCAGAAAGAACAACGGTCTGAAGAAATTATCAGAAGGCAAGTCTGCAAGGAGGGGCTCTTAGATCACGTTTCTCCTCACGTGAAAGGGATCTGAAGGGATCTGTGGTGCGACTCACTAAGGTGTGGACAAGGGCTCGAAGAAACACCACAGTGTGATAAGGTTGTAAAGAACTGTCATTAGCATGACCTCCTGATCACTGCAGAGACTTGACAGGAATCAAGAGTTCAAATACAAAAATCTAAGTGGACCAGAACTTGCTCCCTGTTTCCAATCTAGCAATATCTCCTCCAAGGCAAAATGGTTTTAATTGGCCTGTCATTCAAAAGAACAGAGGGAGAATTACAATCCTCAGGCAGCTCCCTCTATTAACAGCAGGGGAATGCCTCTGCTAAAGTCTGAAGGTATTTTTGCTCAGGGGTCAGTAAAAGCCCTCCAGGAAGCAGGAGGTAGAGCCAAAGATCAGTATTGACTCTAGGCTGGGGAGTTCCAGAAATTAACCTAGTCGGGAGCCTGGTGTCAGGGAAGGAATATGCCATGCACACGATCAGATAATAAATATTTGCTTAAATTCTTTGAAATCAAAGCACATGGTTTGATATCTTTTTAAATCACTTGGTACCTTCCTTTTAATTCTGTGTTTTTTAAACACTGAAAGAAATGCTCCAATTATAAAATGCTCTGTGTATTGTTAATTATCATCAAGTCTTCTTAAAGTTAGATCATTTCTACTGGGAGGGGAGAAAAAGTGAAAATAATTCAGCCCAAGAGAAACACATCTTCCCTCTTTGGATGGCCTGGTTGGCAGAGACTAGACTCAGGTCCTTTTAATCTTGAACATGAAACCCAGCGTTCCTTCCTGGCTGAAGGAACATATCTTATCCCTTGAGTAACATATCTTACAGGAATGTGAAAGGAGCATGTTTACCTAAGGGGGATTAGACTACAAGACTGGAGAAGACCAGATCAAACCAGCCTCACCAAGGTTGACCCCAGGGCTGACATTTCTCTGACATTCTCCCTCATTATGATACTAAAAAAATCATGCCCAGTGGTGGTGATTTAACATGTTAATGAGACATGTGATGCATGATAAAGCATGTTCTGTCTTCTGTCCTTGCACACTCAATTTTCCGTGTCTCTCTCTACCTCTGCAGACTTAGATGAATTCTTAGATGTCACTCCTTTCCCACCTTAGACTCTTTAAAAACGTTCTCTGTCCTTTTTTGGGGACACCAGCATGAACCCTTTCTTTGGGCTGTGTCCCTGTGCTGGAGCATAAGCCCCCCTGAAAAGTCTTGCCTGAAATTCCCTCTTGGTCCCAGTCAGTTTCTATTGCTTGGAGAGCCCATGGACCCAAGTTGATGACACGGAGATGCTTTCCCTTCACACCTCTGGCTGGTTCCCTGTCTGGGTAATTCCTCTAACCTGTGTGAATAACTGAAGCCCATGAACTCAGGCAAGGCTGCAGGTAGAGAGGTCACAGCCCTGTTTGTTCAAGCAAAGTAGGCCATCCCTTCTCAATTCAATGTCCAATTGATAAATTCATAGCAGAGAAATACATTTGAGGCAGGGTGGAAAACATGGAGGTCATTTTTTAAAAGAGAACTATCAAAGTCTCCACTGAATTGTGACCCAAGGATGCGTCCCTTGAGCCTCAAAAAAAATGGGAGGCTAAAGGCTGCCCTGATGTCCAAAAACACTCACTCTCCCCTCCCTAACATTCAACTATTTTTATGTGATAGTTCTTTAATCCTCCACTAAATCGTATTTAGTTTAATTTCTTTTAGATTTATCTCTAAACCATCCAAGAAAGGTTCTGCCTGGATTAACAGTTTGGTGGCTGTGATCAAAATTCAGCTGATACATGGAGACACATCTTGTACCTGGGATATATTAAAATTCATATTCTTAAAGCCAAGGTATTGTATCCAATGATGTTTTTCTAAACAATGTAATCTAACTTTGGTCATTTGAGCTCAGTCCCATGTCTTTTTAGAAGTGATTTTCAAATGTTGAGCTTATCCTGTATCTATAAACGAAGGACACGATTTACGTAAGCAGGCATGTTTTGTTTTCTGATAAAGAAAAAGTGAAAACAAGTAATTTAAGGGAACAAAAAGGTACATTTCTAAGAACTCAATGTAGTTTGAAAAATAATAATGATGTCTTTCATGAACTTGTCTGCATCAAGGCACCCTGTAATTTTCATGGAGTCAGGCCTTATACATACAGCTCAGAGCACAGAGTAATTCTTGCCTCGTGTAAGACTTCCCCCGAGGACGACTCCAGTGACATATACAATAGACTAATTGCTTGGCTGGTTGCAGCTCAGAGCAAAATCCATAGCAAGATCAATTTTTGCTGCTTATAACTCCCTTTTTGATGCGAGCAGAGGGAAAGTAAAGGCAAGATGATGACAGGTTGACCGAGGCTCCCTGGCATGCTTCGAAATTTAATAATTTAAAAATTGTCATTATAAGACAAAAATAGGACCTCTGCATTTTTGAAATATGTATTTTTTCTTTTGCTGATGAGTGACAAGGCCTGATGATCAAATATACAAAAGGCAGAAAACAATTTCTCGCAAAATATTACTATAAAAAATCTGATCTCTGTAAAATAGTCTGTATTTGTAGTAAATGACCAATATATGGTAATTTGTGTTATAATCATTTCTTCTAGATCATTTTGATAATATCATAATAACCAATTTATAATCATATGAAAATTACAATGAAATAAGGGTGGATGATTACTGAAAAGTGACTGAGCTTCCCCTTCCCCATTGTCCTTTCCTAGATGATAAAATCTACCCACAAAAAGTCACTTTAACTTTCTTTAAAGGTTTTGTGCTGCCTTAATGTTTGTGAGGGAATGTTCAGTATGTCAATTATGTCTTGGGTTTTGAGGTTTCTTGGAAAATGGAACCTATGTGACTAATGTGTCACTGGCCTATTTTTTAGCCTGGAAGTCATGCACCATCCTAACTCCTTTCGAGCATCTGAATCCAAGGGGAATCTTTGAAGCTCTTCCCCAACCTATTAAGGGGGCATGATTAATTCAGAATTACAAAACCCAGTTAACTAACAATGTTGACTGAAATCTGAAGCTTGGTTGGGTTGATTCTTGTCTAGTAGGATGCGTGATGGGTAAATAAGTGCTTGCTCAGAATGTCTCAGAATGTGAAGAAAGGTGGCTCTTCCCTAGTGCACTGAAATAGTATGTGTTTGGACATTGCAGGTGGTATCAGGGACTGAAGCGGAATGCTGGCTAGGATAACCTGTGAAGGGTTTAGAGTGAATATAGTGAGAGTGTTAGGTTAACTGGGCTCAGTTTATAGGACAGATCTCCGTATAAATCAAATATAGGACAGATCTCCATGAGAATGAGCTAGTATCACTGATACACGGTCACAGAGGAAACCCAAATCCTCACTTAGGGAAAACTGAAATTCATGCCTTTGGTTAGACAGAGACCATAAGAAGGGAATATGAGAACCTGAGAAGAAATATACTCCCATCGCTGGGGCCAGGGGAGAGCCATGTTTTGCTTATCGGTCCCTCACAATCATTTTTGAAAGCATTTTGGCATTTCTTATGCTCTTGTGGCCAATTTACAAGAATGCTGTATTTTAAAAATCCTTCCTATAATTTGTAGCACAGAGCTGAGCGTCTGTAAATTCTTAATTAAGGATCTCTGAATAAATTGTATTGCACATAGTGCTTCGAGAAAGCTGTGCACACTTGGGGCCTAAAGTCTTGCTGATAGTGTTGACACAGAAGAAACTAACCCCATGAACTAGTAACTTTATTCTACAATCTGGTATGAGAAACCAATAGAATTATTTCTTCTTTCTTACTATATAAAAGAAAACAACAGATATGGAATGGAATAAACTAAACACTACTTATTGCCACTTACAACAAAAACATTTTAAAAATCTTATCAACTAATACATGGTGGGTTTTTTTGGCTGTTGACTATTATGGTACCTGGTTGAGTTTATCACATATTAGGAAGTATATAAGAAAGACATTGTAGGGGCGCCTGGGTGGTTCAGTGGGTTAAAGCCTCTGCCTTCAGCTCAAGTCATGGTCTCAGGGTCCTGGGATCGAACCCACATCGGGGCTCGGGGGAGTCTCTGCTCAGCGGGGAGCCTCCTTCCCCCTCTCTCTCTGCCTGCCTCTCTGTCTCCTTGTGTTCTCTGTGAAATAAATAAATAAAATCTTAAAAAAATATATTGTAGTATTTGGTTGAGTTTAATAACATGCTAGGAAATACATAAAAACATAAAGAAAAATATAAGAAAAAGACATTTAAAACAGTTTCTACGGAGTGGATGTCCTAGCAGGAATACATATTTGATTTGTTCCATGTTCTCTACTGCAGCACTGTCTACTGGTTCTTCCCTTCTACCCCACATGAATTCTAGATTCATCAGGACTTCTAGTCTGGAAAGCCAGGCTGCAGGCCTTCTTATGCCATTTCCACCACCTCTACTGCCAGTCAGATACTCTGTCCTAACTGGCTGCTCTGTCCCCTAAATTATGTTCCCTTTCCATTGGCCCTTAACAAGCTCTATCATAAAATTTAGTATCCTGCCAAGTCTCACCTGTTCCCTTCTTGTGGCAGAGCTCTGCACTGATGCCCTCTCATGTACTCTGTAGGGAATCCTCCTGGAGAAGGTTGGCTCCCCTTGAACTATACCTGCCACCTGCCAGAATCATAGTACTTAACCACAGTCCACGTTCCTGAGGCTGCATCTGCAAGTCTGAAGAACCCAGTCTGTGCCCAGTGCTTTTGATACTGTCCTAAAGGTACTTTACGCCACCAGGTATTTATTGCTAGTAAGTTTTACCCACTGCAAGTCTATGGGCATCTTTCTCAACACTGCCTGGTGGAGTTAGAGTAATGACTGTGACCAGTCACTCAACTACAGATCTTTCCTCACAAATGTACATGTAGATACCTACAATTTCACCAGACTACATTTCAAAGCGCTATGAAAAATGGCTGTTAATTTTCCAAATAAAAACATGACTGTTGATATAATTATAAATATATACATCCTCTAATTTAAAATAGCAACCAAGCTATTGAACTCTCCATGAAAGGTTCACAATTACATGGAAAATTTCATTGAGACTGATTCTTTGACTTTCCTCTCTAGTTCTGTTCTAAGACCAAAGGAAGTTCCCACATACGATTTTGTTTACTTAAGTTGAACATTGTATGATCTCCTTTTAAGGGATAGTGCCTGCTGAAACACACTTACTGCTGCTCAATTACGTCAACAGACTTTGGCTGTAGCAAGAGTTTCTATAGTCATAAGAAAAAAACCTATTCTATTTAACCATAGAGTTAGGACAGGAAATATATGATAACATTGTACGTATGCTATGCATTTTTAAATTAATGTGAACTGGAGTGTAGCATGATTTACATGAAAAACTCCCAGTCTTGTCCCATTTCTGCTCTTCCTTGTACCTGTAAATGATGTCCCTGATGATGATTTTCATGTGATTCGTGGCTAGAAAATATCAAGCTATCCAACCTCTTTAAGGAAGTATTCTCATTTCTAATTGGGACAGTTAATATGTTCCTGCACTCACAAAACCAGCTGACTTTTTATGTCAGAGAATCTATCACTTTCACTCTCTGCAACCACCTCTTGAAGTTAACAGCTGGTTCTGAAATTTTGTCCAAAAAAAGCCCCCCTTCCCTCATATCCCTCTATCTTGATTACTGTAGCTCACCCAGGCTACTCTTTCTAATCTTTATGGTTTCCCAGATGTCTACTGGCTCTGCCACAATGCTGAAGAACACTTTTGGTGAATCAAGTATTACTTTCCAAGTTTCTGGGGGTGTGTACATATGTGTGCATGCACAGTATTTATGTGATGTTTTCATTTGTGGGATATTCTGTTGTCATCTAATGCCCATACTTTCTAAGTCTAATGCACCAATATTATGGCTCTATTAGTGAACATTCCTTCAGGGCTTGTTAAGTTCCAGACATTGTGCCAGGTGCTTTCATAGGCTGGATTTCACTGTGGCCAGCAGTAGCAGAGCACAGGGCTAGAAGCAGTATTCTGGTTCTTTTGGATAATTTTGTCATGCTATTTAACTTCCTTAAGAATTAGGTACAGGTGCAAGGATCATTACTCTACAAAGTGGATAGAGTACTTCAGTCTGGATAGCTTCCCTAACCAAGAACAAATGTGAGGTGCTAACAATGGTCTATGGAATTCTGGCTGCCTTTAGAACTTCATGCTATTTTACACATATTGGGTCTACTGTTTGCTAAAGACAATTTCCTCAGGGAGACCGCTATTATCATTATAATTTTGCAAAGGACTTACATATTGCCCATGGAATAGTTCATGGCTCTGTATGTCTTGAGGTATTCCTGGGCCATATACAGGACCTTGTAACGGCAGGAAGACATACTTACAAAAATTTAGAATTTGGACTCAACCTGGTTTTGAATTCCAAGTGGTGGTTCTATGGCCTTAGGCATGCTTGACCACTCTGGGTTTCATTTTTTTTTTTTTTTATGTATAACATGGGAGTAATGATAAAGTGGTATCATCATATCATCCAAGTGAGATAATGTATGAAAACTACTTCCAACATAAGCTGTCAATAATGTGGTCCATGTAATCAGTAACACATTATTATTTTTGTTACGTCAGACATAAGTGGTCAATAGATCACTCTTGACTCTACTACAATCCCATAATCAAATTGATATTTTATGAAACTTCTTCAAGGAAGAGATGGTGATGAGGAGCAGGAAGGGCTTATTAAGGGAAAAAAAAATCAATGCAAACTGGCTTCATTTCTTAAAGTCACTAGGTGGTAAAACACAGGGGATTCAATTTATCTGAATTTCCCAAGGCCTGACAGAGCCTCTTTAAGAAGCTCTAAGGGCAGGGGCACCTGGTTGGCTCAGTGTTAACCAGTTAAAGCTGCTGCCTTTGGCTCAGGTCATGGTCCCAGGGTCCTGGGATCGAGCCCTGCATCGGGCTTCCTGCTCAGTGGGGAGCCTGCTTCCTCCTTTCTCTCTATCTGCCTGCCTCTCTGCCTACTTGTAATCTGTCTGTCAAACAAATAAATAAAATTAAAAAAAAAAAAGCTCTAAGGGCAGAAATAGAACTTTCTTCAACCTTATATGTGTATACATATGCAAAATCTAGATGGGAACTATTTACAAATATGAACATAGTCAATAAAGGCAAAGTGGATTTAGAATTTTAAGTCTTTATATATTAAATAATTGAAAATTAAAATCCATCATTTTGTGTAATTAAGGCATATATTATGTTATCGGTAGAAAGGTGGGTTTATAATAGTGTTTAGTGAGATCTGTTAAGTCTATTCACAAATTACTTTACTAGCCCGTAGCATCTAGCACAATTCTTTGCATACATAAGTAATCATAGAAAATCTTAAAATAACAAGAATAACGTGGAAAGGAAGAAAAGAAGAGAAAGAGTTTGGAAGATTTTATCTATATGGCACTGATGAATGTCTCTCTAGCAATGTGGAGGAAACTGAACTACTATTTGTGGCATGCCACATTCCTTCCCTCCCAACCCTGTCACTGCCAGTTCATCAATGGGTGAGCAGGACATGAAAGATAACTACCCCACCTAGTAGAAGGAACAAACCTGGGAGAGCTATAGACTCACAGAAGGGAGATCTACAGTATTTACAGGTTGGAAAATAAGAGATTGAAGAGTGACATTTTACTTAAATATGCCATTTAGAATAATACAGAAGTAGAAAAATGGTGAAAAGTATATGAAGATTATTAGCTGACTATAAAATCAACATAATCCACATTGTGATGTGCTTGGGAAAAAAGGGAAAAAAAGTAGATTTTATGCTGCACTATAACATACAGAATTGTAAAGTGTTAATTCTATTGTATTTGGTGCTGGTTAAACCATCCTGTGTTGAGTCAGTCAGTGTCAAACCAACCAGTTGGAAGGCATTGCATGGGAAGAATACAGACTGAGTGGGCTTGAAAACCTGTGGGAATGAAAAGCACAAAACCTGAAGATATTGAGCCCGGAGACAAGCTGGGAGAAGGAATGATAAATGAGGCTGAAAAGCCATCATGTGAAAAAAGCAATGAGTTTATCTTTGTGATGCAAGTCCAGAAAAAGGATAAAGGTGTGGAAGCTATATTTATGAAAAGTTAAATTAATTTTAGAGGTGACAGATAATATAATGGGTTTCATGGAGATATAGTGAATTTTTCAATACTAGGCATTGTTGAGAGAAGACTATAAAGAAAACTCAAGTGTCCATCTGATGGGGTTGAAACTGATGACCTTTTTATGTATTGTATAGACCTGAGTCTCTAAGACTTAGTGGATTTCCTATCTCATTGTATACTTTGTGCTAAAATGTACTCACATGCATTATGGTTACAACATGCTAAAATGTAAACCTATTAAACAAAAATACTAGGAAATACACTAAAGAGGAAATATTGAACCTAAGATAAGAAATTATGCATGATTTTTTTGTTTTCATTTCATTCATTCATTCATTCATTCATTTATTTATTTATTTTAAGATTTTATTGCGGGGCTGGATCCCAGGCTGCTGAGATCATGACCTGAGCTGAAGGCAGAGGTTTAAGCAACTGAGCCACCTAGGCACCCCGGTCAGTTTCTTTCAATACTATTACTGTAATGCTTTTGCCAAATTATTATATTTTTAAAATCTATATTTATATTCAAGAGTCTAAACTGATATATCAGATCTGGTAGCAATACTTTTAAGACATTACAGCAAAGAAAGTATAGACAGAGACATGAAAATAGCAATCCTAATATCATTTCTGGAAATTTTATTGAAGCTCTAAGTGGATTTAATGAAGTGGAATGAGTGATAGAGAACCAATGCATAATTTTGCATAGCACTAAATAATATTACCACGGCATGTCGTGTTTATAAGGACTCAGAGGTCAGATAATTCAGTTTTCTTAACTCCGGTCTGCAGCTTGCTGTAGATTCACGCTGAGGTTGTTATTAGTACATTATGGAAAGAAGAAAAGAAATGAGGGCAACGTGATGCATTTCTCACAACGTGAAATGTAGTCACTTTTTAAGTGTGAAACTACCAATTCTTTAATGAAATGTTAGTCAAGATAGGCACTATTTGTTTTTTTCTTCTTTTTATCAGTAGGTGACTCTGTGTCCACTTTTCCATTTTTAATTTTTTAAAAGGCTTGATTGATTGATTGATTGAGAGAGAATGTCCACAAAGTGGGAACAGAGGGAGAGGGAGAGAATCTCAAACGGACCCAGGCTGAGTATGGAGCATGATATAGGGATCAATCCCATAACCCTGAGATCATGACCTGAGATGAAATCAAGAGTTGAACACTTCAGTGAGTCACTCAAGCACCCCCATTTTTTAATTTAAAGAATCATATGGGTATGTGAACCCATATCATTAAACCAAGTTTAATACTCATTTAAGTGGCAATATCTCCCCAACCTGAATTCTTAATTTTATACTTTTTTTTAATATAAGAAAAACAGAATTTCCAGAGTCTGTGGACATTTCTTAAGCAACCTGATGAATCAGTAACTTGAATCAAATAACGATTCACATTAGGAACACCTCAGATTCCACCTCTGCCTCAATTGGCAGGTATGTTAAGGGAACACTTTGCAATGTAGATTGGCCTTTATCAGAAGTGATTTACTACGGAGACATTAATGACTAGGCATAAAACCAAAGCAGCATTCAGGTCAGAAAGAAGAAAAATAGTCCATGGGAAGGAATATATCACCATTGTAGAGATGTGTGTCTCCCTGATTTTCATGAATTCCATGAGATTCAATTCAGGGAGCTGATAATCTTAAACAACAAATCATTGAAGCAATTTGAAATTGGACTGTCTGGGTTCGATGGTGGGTTCTCAGTGGTAAATTATAATGATAAAAGTGAATCTGTAGCTTTTTAGATTTGTATGATCAAAAGACATTTTCTAAAATATAAGGCAAAGGGATGAGTAGAAATCAATGGAAGCAAAAATTAGAACAATTTACTCCATGTTCCTGGCAAGTTCTCTTCCCCTCTATGTCCTCCAACCTAAACAAGACACTGTTCACAGCTAGACTGAATGAGAGGCCCACAGATTTCAGATTTCTGTGGGGCTCCCATGAGACCACTACTCTCCGCCCCTTCCCCACTGCCCCTGGATTCTCCCTCCTCCATGCCACAAGCTTCCTATGATTTGTTTATTCCCAAGGAGGGAATGTTTATCCTGTGAGAACATATCTTTCCATTAATTAGGATTGCTTATCCTCTTTCCCTAATTGACTGCCAGGACTATCTCCCCCACATGACCAGAAGTCCTCCATCATGACCAGAAGTCCATGGCTCCTGACATCCCTTTTCTCCAGGACAAATTTCTCCACGTTTTCCTGGACATCTTCTAGTCTGACCTCTTGCTACTCAATGAGCCCTAATCTCTTCCTTTGCGTCCATATTCAGTAAAATCTTTTATATTACCAACCTCTTTTGTGAATTTTCTGAATACCTTCTTAAAGGTTAGTTCACTTCTTTAACTAAGATGTTTATCCTGTGAGAACATATCTTTCCATTTTGGGCCCCTACTTCACCAAATATTCAATCCAGTCTTTCTTCTGAGCCCTTTAACTTTCCTCCTTAAAAACAAACAAGCAAACAAATCCAGCTCCTTTCGGGTACCTTCCCTTAGATTACAGCACCTAACACCTTTCCTGGTACATGTATCTACTGTTCTGCTTCCTTCCTTTGATAAAGATTTTAGCCTTGGCTTATTCTCTATAGTTATAACTATGAGTGGACTTTCCACATTGCCTGGAAATGTTGCTCCTTTTCCCTGGCCAATTGCCACCTCCACATATGAAGGCTATTTAATGCCATCTCCTTTCTCCTCCAACCATCCACACCTTCTCCCCAGTCCTCTCTCATAGTTACTGATTTGCTTTTAATGTGACTGAAATAATTCAAATCAGAATAAAAGAACATTCTCATTTTCCCATCACCACGTCTACCAAACCGGCAGCATCTATAGCTATGTAATTTGTTCTCTTTCCCATGATGGTAGGTAAATTGTCAGAATCACTACCTCAGGCTGCAGTCATCACACAGCCACAGGTTCCCACCCCTGCTTGCCTCCAGGATTTTGTTCTTGAAGTTATTCCCTTTTCCATTGATTTCCTCTTCTTGGGGCACCTGAGTGGCACCTGGGTGCCACCTGAGTGGCAGTTAAGTGTCTGACTCTTCGTTTCTGCTCAGGTCATGGTCTCAGGGTCCTGCAAGCTTGCACTCAGTGGAGAGTCTGCTTGAGATTTTCTCTCTCCCTCCCCCTCTGCCCCCTCTGGTGTTTTCTTACTCTCTCTCTCCCTCTCTCTCTCTAATAAGTGAATGAATAAATCTTTAAAAAAAATTTTCCTCGTCCCTATGAGATCATTCCTCTCAGCTTACAAAGAAACATACTATAATATCTCTACCTCAAAAGATTAAAAAGAAAAACAAATATCCTTAACTGTATATCCCTGTCCAGCTACTTGGACATTTTCTAGTTCCACTTTAGTAGCAGAACTCCAAATTTGCTCTTTCCTTTTCCTTTACCATTTAAGCCACTGTAATTCTGTGCTCACTTCGGCAGCATATATACTAAGTCACTGTAACCGTATTTCCACCTCCACCGCTCTACTGAAACAACTCCTGTCAGTAAACTCCATGGGGACACACACACCCTCCATGCTGAAATGCATGCCTTAGTTCACTATCCTCCTACCTTACTTTTCCTGGCTTCTCAGACTCCGCTGGGTGGGGCTCCTGGATGTATGTGTGGAGTGTCTAGGAACCCCGTGATCAACTCCTTCTCTTCTCTAAGCACACTCACTCAGTAGACAGTGAACATCCACTGTCCCACCCTTAAATTGCATCTAGAGGCAGCTATTCGTCAAATTTATAACTAGCCTAATACACCTCCCAAGAAATCCAGCTTTATATATGCAACTACCAGACAATATCATCTTTGGATGACTAATAGGTCCTTCTAATTTGAAACGTTCAGCATGGAACTCCCCCTCACCCCACTCTCCAGTCACCCAACTTTTCCAGCAGTTTTACTGACTTTTTGGCAAGAAGTTCTGAAAGCATGTAGCAACAATTAATTTTACTAGTCAAAAAAGGAATTCAAATAGGGAAAAAAAATTTTTGAAGATGACATAAAGTAGGTGCAATTTTTTTTGGTGGTTTATATATATATATACTATAACTTAGTGTTGACAGCACATTCCAACTTCTCCCATTCTTAAATCTCTTTAGTCAGAGGTTTATATCTTTAAAAGCTCTGTCCTAAAAGAAAAAGATATGTGCTTATGGACAATGATACAACTATTGCTAGAAGCGAATGAGTCAAGATTGCTGCAGGATGCTTTCCCTAGGCCAAAAGCAACAGTAGCTATGTTAACAGAAGTGAAATCACAGGCATGAAGACAGCAGTAACCACACTTAACTGGGCTGTCTGGAACCTCTTATTCCTGACCTTTCATTAAATTACTTGAAAAGAACTTATAAATGTAGATTATCTCCAATTTTTCTAAATTAACAAATCAGTGAACTGCCATTGCCTTCATAGCTCATACAATTTCCAATGGGCATCTAAAAGTAGTAGTTGTTTTTTTTTTTCAAGTTAACTTTAGGAAACTAGAATCAAGTTTAGAAGTCAATCCAAAGTAAGAGGCAATGATCCTGTAATTAAGGCAAAATTCAATACAGTTTTAACTAATTTACCAAGGCATAAAATGGAATCCATTTTAGAAATTTTCTTACAGGAATTTTAGGGCTTTCCTTGTAGGAGAACATTCAAAATAACCCAACATCAATTTATATTTGGCTTCTATTTCCTGACTGTATTGATATTCCCACAACAGCCTACTTGAAAATGCAGTTAACAGCTAATTGTCTTTCAATATCCTTTTCCCTTCTTTTACACTGAGAGAACTTATGTGGACATATGGGTGCTCAGCACAAATTCGTCTTTTCTTAGAGCCAAGCACGACCAACTAAGTTCTACTAATGTGATGTGGGCAGAAGTGATGTGTGCCATCCTGAATCTTGCCCTTAAAATAATTGTGAGCCCTTCTCTAAGCCCCTTCTCCCTCCTCCAAGCTGAAAGATTGTCAGAATATCTTCAACCCACAAGTAGACACTACATGTGGAGGATGATGGAGCTGCCTACCAGCCCAAGACAGCTTAGCTCCCACTGGACTGTGACACGAGGCAGAAAAACAAACATCTTATTTAGTTCACTGAACTTTGGGGTTCTGTTATTATAGAAGCTAAATCTGTTCTCTAATTTGGATAGTTTGATACACATACTTAACACAGAAAGAATACAGAACAATAAAATAAATTGTGAGAATACACTATATTCATATAAAGTAATAACAGATGTTAATTTAAAATTACATTTATATGTAGTTTAGTAGAGTGAAAAAATAATCGTGTAACAGGTTAGTGAAACTATTTAGGACATAGAAATATTTAGGAAGAATGATCTCAAGTACATAAAAGTGCTTTGAAAAGTGTCTGGAAGGAAATATGCTAAAAGAATACCTGAGTTTATCTCTGAAATTAGTATTATGGGTGCCTTACCTCTACATCTTTAAAACTTTTCCTGTGCTTCCCAATTAACAATTTAGCACAAATTCAGTTTTTCTTAGAGCCAAGCATGACCAACTAAGTTCTACTAAGGTGATATGGGCAGAAGTGATATTAGTTATTATTTTTATAACCTCCAAGAAATTATACCAAACAGTAATATGCATAACTGTCCCTGCACTAGTGTTTTTTTGTACTAACTATCCATGAATAGAAGAGATGGCCCCTGCAATGAAGTTTCTACCCACACCTTTTAGTGGCATATACACTGCTAATCTCCTAACTTAACCCAACCAATGTATCTACTTCTATTTTTTTTTTTTTAACTTCTGAATCTCCAAGGATGTAAAAGTACATGAAAAGATCTACTGGGGTCAGGAATAATCCCATAGGATAACCTACACATACCTATGGTTTCCTATAGTTCAGATAATGTGCCATCTAAATAAATAATGTCTGACAAGTAAGGAAATAATTAAGAATAATTCCCATCAATCTCTTATGGACAGAATGCCTTATAGCATTACGTTTTACCAGTTTAAAAGTACAAATAAAACAGTATACCTGCCATTTGCAATATTTTTCACATGGAGGGCAGTTACTTTCCCAAATCCTCTGGACAGCCTCACTCTCTCTCTGTCCCCGTCAGAGCATTCCTTGGAAAACCAGACCCATAGCTCTTCTCTCTTTCTTTCCATTTGTGTTCTTATTCTTAAGTGAAAACTGGATATTTCTGACGAAAATCGTTCATCTTTTCATCATAAGTCCTATCTTTTTCATCTCTTTCCTTTGTTTCTACAACACGAAATCCCAAGAAACAGTTCGCCATGATAGAAAATTATTTTCAGGCCTTGGTGCTGCTAATGAGTTTCATGTTTTACCTCATTCAATCTCAGGTACTGAATAGCTCCATCATTCAAGCTTAGCCCCATCAGATTCTCTTTTCCTGATGCCCTGATTAATTATATCAATCAACATAAATTCAAAGTGAAAGGCTTTTTATCCTATATAGCATCTGATCATCAATAGCGCTTATAGCATGTTGAAAATCATTCTGAGGGGCGCCTGGGTGGCTCAGTGGGTTAAGCCGCTGCCTTCGGCTCAGGTCATGATCTCAGGGTCCTGGGATCGAGTCCCGCATCAGGCTCTCTGCTCAGCGGGGAGCCTGCTTCCTCCTCTCTCTTTCTCTCTGCCTGCCTCTCTGCCTACTTGTGATCTCTCTCTGTCAAATAAATAAATAAAATCTTTAAAAAAAAAAAAAAAGACTCTCTTTTCAAAAAAAAAAAAAAAAGAAAAGAAAATCATTCTGAGGTTTCACCCTTGGCCCTTGGCACAAGAGGGTTATAAAATGGTACGAGAGAAATCTGTCATAATATTAGGTAAGAATGTCGGTCAAATGGCTTCCATTACTGATCCAGACAAAACTTTTATAATGGTTATAAATATTAGCAAATAAAATATTCCTAAGTAACAAAGACTTTCATGTACAAATTTTTTTTTCATTTACTTTGGACTCATAATGTGAAAATAAACAATTTTCTCTCATATCCAAGTCTTTACGGTAACACATCCTCTGTATGTATTTTTAGCTTATATGCAGGAAACAATTCAGATTTCTATCATATAATAAAGTATGGCTATTATCTAATTTGTGGTTCTTTTTCAATTGTATATGAGAAATATGTACTACCCATTTACCAAATTAAATAAATAAAAACCCATATACCAATTTACGGGCTTTCTGTGCTATAACAATGGTATCTCTAATGCTTGTATAAAAGCAGTCAAATATGTCAGAGCTAAAATGTTCTCTTTTGTTGAACAGCAAATGATATGGGAGGGGAACGAAGAAAGAGGGTATAGGACCTTTGTTGAGTCTCAGGTGGAGAGATAATGTAAGTCAGCCAGCTGCTTTTATAATAGCAGAGTGACATGGATAAATGGGGGGGGGAAATGCAGGGATAATAAAAGATATTCTCTCCTTTGCTCCCTTAAGTCAAACTGTTCTATGAACTATCAGAACACCTTGCTAATTACTAGCTACACCTGCTTAAATCCATAAAACTATTAGGGCAAAAACATGCCCTTTTACATTTTTGAAATGTTGGTTTTTAAACTCCTTCAGGTAAGGGGCTCAGATAAATTTTTATAATAGGCTAATGTTACTATTAACTCAAAATATGAGTACTTGATGTATTCTTAAGGTAATGAGGTCTATTTGTAATTTTCTGTTAACTATCTTATCCTTTCTTGCTAACATAGCAGGCCTGACAATCGATAGAGAGAGAGAGCTTGTCATGCTGAAGATAAGAACCTGAATATCACAATAGAGTCATATAAACACCACTTGAAAGTATTTTTTTAAAAGAAGAAATCTAAGAAAATTCTATTTTATTAATATATTAGAATGCAGTGCTTATTAAAAATGTAAAACATCATGTGAAAAAAAACCCTAAGAAGCATGTTTCAATATCATACTGCCTACAAAGCAAGTTACAGTTCTCAAATTCTGAAGTTTTGAATTTGAATTCTACAGTTCTGAAATTTTAGGCACCTCATATAGGTTGAATACAGTAAAAGAAGAATGGCGATAGTATAGCACACGGAGGGGAGGCCTGCCATAAACTTACCAGTAATCTGGAACAGTAATGCAAATGCCTCCAGCACACTGTTGAGATCTAGGAAAATGAAGAAAAACTGTGCTCTGACTTTTAGGAGGAAGGGGAGGGCCAGGTAGATTAACTCTCAACTTTGATTAAAGATTAAAAACATCAAAAAATGTGTTGTAAATTTATGAGCAATTATTAGAAAACTGTAAATAAGATACATGACTTCAGAATCTTTAGAGGGAAAAATCAGAATAAATTGTTCACTTTTTTAAAAGGCAAAAAGGAGGCAAAAAGAAGCAACAAAAAAGGATAATGAATATAAAAAACAAATGCAAGGAATGCATACAAAGTGTTCGCAATCACAATAAAGATGAATAAATACAATAAGTTTCATGAATTTCTCAGTCTGGGTAAATATCCCTACACTGTCTGTTAGAGTAATGTTCAGCAAAATGGCAAATACAAGTTGAAAACAAAGGGACAGATAAGAGTTTACCAGGTAGGTGCTAATAAAAAGAAAGCAGTTTTGGCAATCTAAATATCAAATCAAATCAAATGAAAGAGAAAGACCATTAGAATAAAGAAATTGTTTTATAAAAAGCAAAGTGAAATGGGATGGTTGATCTTATACTCTCCTATCAACAACGGACAGACCAAATTGAGAGAAAAATAATCAAGAGAATGCTCATATGTCCCGGTTTGATTGATGGTCCCAGGTGATGACTATGCTTCCTAAGTAGTTATCAATAGCATCCCCTTTCCTACTAAAATGTTCCAAGTTGGACATAAATTATTACTAATTAAGGACAGAGTGGGCTTCAGTAATACAATCAATAAATTTATTCCTGTCTTCCTCTCTCTCTCTTCCTTGATAATATCACCATCAACAACCGCCATGTTAGTCTGTCTATCTGCAGCCCTGTTCTATTATATACTCGTAAAAAGGCTCCTTCTCCTCACTGAGTTTATAGTTTCATTATCCTCTCCTCAGAGATCAATGCTCTGGAATTGATCTGAAGTAATCTAAATTAATCTAAAGTAGCCCCTGCCATTACTTGCCCCCCATCACATCTCCCTGTTACATTTCTCTCAGAGCATTTATCATCACCAGATATCATCCTATTGATGTAGGTTTGTACCTCTTTAGCCTTCCCTCGTCCTCCTAGAACGTCAGCTCCAGCAGCTCAGGGGCCTTGGTGCCTCTTCTCTCTGCTATATTTTAAGTGTCTTCTACCCAAAGGTGCTCAGGTGTAAAGATGTACATATTTTTGCTGTTGAGATAAATCATCATGGGAAGAATGTGTATTCAAATTTATAGAATGGGATTAAAGCAGTCTTTAAGGGGAAACCTTTAATAAACCAATACCTACAGAAGAAGTTAGAAACCAGACAAAAATGGACACCTAAAGATGTCTAAATCCAGACAGTGTCAAGGTGAGGTTCATATAGGAACAAATACTCCCTATTTAAAATAAACTGCTCCAAATCACCAAAAAAGGTAGTGTCTTAGCAAGACAGCAGTTTTAAAAACAGACGAAGAGTAGTGAGAACAATAGCATGATATAAATCATATAAATAATTTTAAGAATCTTAGTACCATATTGGTATATGAAGTTCAGTTATACATTAGGAGAGCAAACATAGTGGTTGGTGAAGCAGGTTTTTTTCCAAGAATACCATACCAGTATAGTTAACAGAACAGTTAACAACAGTATATATAGGGGCGCCAGGGTGGCTCAGTGGGTTGAGCCTCTGCATTTGGCTTAGGTCATGATCTCAGGGTCCTGGGATCAAGCCTCGCATTGGGTTCTCTGCTCAGCAGGGATCCTGCTTCCCCCCTCTCTCTGCCTACTTGTCATCTCTCTCTCTTTCTCTCTCTCTCTCTCTGTGTCAAATGAATAAATAAAATCTTTAAAAAATAGTATATACATGGGTAGATTGAAATAGTATTAATAAATTAAAAGAAGACTTTCAGTGGTAATAATGGTGATGGTTTTTCAACTCTTTTTTTTTTTTTTATTTGACAGACAGATCACAAGTAGGCAGAGAAGCAGTCAGAGAGAAAGGAAGGGAAGCAGGCTCCC